>NW_003163325.1:1187-211594 GCF_000004985.1 Naegleria gruberi | reverse complement strand
TCACAAATTCCAAATTCTGACAATATTCTCATTGGAAGATCTGATGATTTACTGAATGCTTATCCTTTCAATGGTGAATTATCATTCTTTGAACTATTGACTAACAATGTTAACAATCAAACTTTATCCAATGTAATTAGCACAGTTGCAAATGTTGTCTCTTCAACATCACCAAGCAATCCAGCACCAGTGTCAAATACTACCAACACAGAGGTTGTTTGGGCTATTACAAAGGATGGTTCTGACTGCAAGATTGGACAAGCAGTGGTCAAAAATTGTGCCACAGGTTCTAATTCTACATTGATGTTATCAAATGAGTCATTCATTTCTTTGAATTTGAGCGCTCCACTCACTGATAGCTTTATTGTTTCAGTTGTTGCTAAACCTTCAACAACCACTTCTGATCCTCAAGTGTTATTGGATGTCGGTACTGGTCTCAAAGTAATTATTAGATATCCACATGTTATTTTGGTTCTAGATGGTGTTGAAACAATTATTTACACTTATCCAACAACCTCAAATCCAAGCAGTCCTGATGCAAACTCATTCGTTGTTAAATTCTCCGACCCAGGTTTGAGTGTATTTGTTGATGGAAATTCTAAATATCAAAACCCAGTCATTTCACAAATTCCAAATTCTGACAATATTCTCATTGGAAGATCTGATGATTTACTGAATGCTTATCCTTTCAATGGTGAATTATCATTCTTTGAACTATTGACTAACAATGTTAACAATCAAACTTTATCCAATGTAATTAGCACAGTTGCAAATGTTGTCTCTTCAACATCACCAAGCAATCCAGCACCGGTGTCAAATACTACCAACACAGAGGTTGTTTGGGCAATTACTAAAGGATGGTTCTGACTGTAAGATTGGACAAGCAGTTGTTAAAAATTGTGCAACAGCTTCTAATTCTACATTGATGTTATCAAATGAGTCATTCATTTCTTTGAATTTGAGCGCTCCTCTCACTGATAGCTTTATTGTTTCAGTTGTTGCTAAACCTTCAACAACCACTTCTGATCCTCAAGTGTTATTGGATGTCGGTACTGGTCTCAAAGTAATTATTAGATATCCACATGTCATTTTGGTTATCGATGGTGTTGAAACAGTTATTTGCACTTATCCAACAACCAATCCAAATAATATTGACGCCACATCATTTGTTGTTCAATTCACAGATCCAGGTTTGAGTGTATTTGTTGATGGAAATTCTAAATATCAAAATCCAGCCATAACACAAATTCCAAATTCTAACAACATCTTGATAGGTAGATCTGATGACTTACTTAATACTTATCCATTCAACGGTGAATTATCATTCTTCGAATTGTTAACCAATAATGTCAATAATCAAACTTTAGTTAATGTCATTAATAATGTTCAAAGCATCACCAATAGTCAAGATTCGTCAAATAATCCAGATATCACCTGGTCTGTTACAAAGGACGGAAGTGACTGTAAGATTGGTTTAGCAGTTGTTAAAAACTGTACCACTACCTCATCATCATCCAACTCATCCTTATTGCTCTCCAGTGATTCATTTGTTTCATTGGATTTGGCTTCACCACTTACTGACAACTTTGTTCTTTCATTAGTTGCCAAACCATCCACAACACCAACAACCTCCAATCCTCAAGTCTTGTTGGATATTGGTACTGGTCTCAAAGTCTTCTTGAACTCTCAAAATGTTAGTCTTTCTTTGCTTGGTTCTAATACGGTTATCTATTCAAATAGTTCATTGCAAAGCAAACCAGTATCACTTTTAGTTGAATTTACTGATCCAGGTTTGGTAGTTGTCATGGATAGTAAGGTAGTTTATCAAGATAACACATCTTCCATTCCAAACTCTGATAACATTTTGATTGGTAGAACCAATGACCTTCCTAATCCATATCCATTTACTGGTGAACTCGTTTTCTTTGAATTATTAACAAGTAATACAACCCAACAAACAATTACATCTCAAATGAGTGTTATCAATAACATTGTTCAAACCATAACTCAATCTTACAAGTCCACAAATACCTCCTCTTCCAATAATTCTACAAACAATTCCAATACCAATAGTAATAATAACAATAATAATAACAGTAGTCCAAGTCAAGAACCTCCAAAGATTTTCTGTTTTGGAATTTCTCAAAACAGTTCACTAGCTTGTTCTGGTAATGGTAATTGCATTTCGAATAATTCTTGTTCATGCAGTGAGAATTATGTTGGACTCCAATGTGAACTTCCACTCTGTTTTGGAAGTGTTAACTGTAGTAATGGTATTTGTATTTCTCCTGATACATGTAAATGTAATCCTGGTCATACAGGATCTAAATGTCAATACTCAACATTTGCTGATCAATGTAGTGGTTCATTTGCAAGAGCTTTTGGTCCAACTGTAACTGATGAACAACTTGTCTATGAAATGGTTCTTGTAGATGCTAAATGTGGTAAAACTATTGTCATGCAATCACAAGTATTGTTGGATAAGGTTGTTATTCCTGAAAATCAAACCCTTCAAGAATTGGTTACCACTACCAAGAGTCCAAATGGAGTTATGATTATGAGTTTCGATCCTTCACTTCACAAGCAACAAAAGGATAGTTTAGTTTTTGCTTTAATTAGTTTACAAGAAAATTCATTCAATGCCACTGTGAAAACGTTAACCACTCTTGATACAAATCAACAACCAACAAGTGGATTAACATTGGGACAATCTAAAGTATTATTCAATAAGGAAGATCAAAGCTTTGCCATTACATCAGAAACTATATCCAATCAAGCTCAGCTCTATTCTTTAGACTTTGATTCTAATTCTGCAAAACTTGTTAATAATTTGGGAACCATTAATACTAATACCAAGTTCTTGTTGGGAGGTAATATTGTATTTGATCCGATTACCAATACCAGTACCTATTCATTCATTGTAGAAGATAATAATGGAAAGAATGTCATGGCAACTATTCCATTAACATCAACTACCATCACAACCCCAATTGAAACAGTCAACATTCCATTCACTGAAAATACTGTTTTCTCTATGGCTGTTGCAAATACAGATACTAAGGAACAATTCTTGATCAATGTAGGAACAAATGGTACTGAAATTGTTGGTGTCATTCCAAGTTTGAAAGCCGAAAATGTTACTTTTATTTCTCTTGATACTGATGGTGACTTTTCAGTTTCCAATGTCGAAAATTTGATTATCGATACTCAAAACAATAAGATTACATTGACAAACACTGAAGATTCAACATCCATTTCAGTTGAGCTAACACGTATTTCAACAGTGGATCCATTCCAAGGTGTTTCTAAAATGATTGCTTCCACAGAATCTTCCTTCTCATTCGTTGCTGAAACAACACCTGTATACAGTGTTGATATTAAGAAATTCTCAAAGCTTTATTTACCAGTTTCAGGTGGTACAACAATTACATTTGAAGGAAATCTTGATGTTTCGTTTAAACCAACTTTGGGAATTTATTTAATTTTCAGTGTTGATAATGTATTTACTCAAAGACTTTCCATTCAAAAGACATCAACCAATGGTGTTTATCAAGTCAATACTAAGGAAATGAAGAATTTGCCATCTCAATTAGCTGATTTGAATTCATTCCAAGTGAATGCAAAGGTTGAAATTGTTGACTTTAAATCTTCATCAGCAGAACCTCTCCTTGAAGTTCCCTATACTGGTAACCAATTCACAGTTTATTCCAATCGTATCAATAATGTGAGTCCAGTTTTGGGTTATATTGGTAATGACATTGTTATCAATGATGTTTTCGTTCCAGAACATACAGCTTTTGTTAAATTATCAAATAAGGATGAATCCATTGATGTTAATGTTGATGCACAAAAAGTGTCCTCATCAAGCATTAAATTCAAGATGCCTCAACTCAATATTGAAACTGTACTTTTGGATCTTCAACTTTCCATTGAGAGTGGAGTTTATAGTTCAACCACTCAAACAAGATTCAGATATGTCAGTCCATCTGTTCAAGAAGAAAGCGCCTCCAGCATTTTCTCAACTAGTACCACTAGTGTAGATGTTGAAACTGTTGCTGCGTTACCACAAGCTGCTGGTATTCCTCTCATTACAAAGATTGATTTACCTAAAAGTAGAGATGGCAGTGCAATGGTTTTCAAACCAACTATTAATTCTTCATTATGTTCTGAAATGCCAGTTTTGAGACAATATGTATCATCTTCAAAGAAGTTTGATATTTCCAAAATCATTAGTTTCAAGATTATCCTTCCAAGCAAATTTACTTCTGGTAATTTGTTTGAAGTTTGGTTCACTAAGGTTGATCATCTTTTTATATCATTAAGCTATGATGCAACTGGTCGTAGAATTCATGTCAATGATACAGAAATTTCAGATCCTTGCACGTATGATCTTGGAGAAACCTATGAATTCAGATTAACCTATGCTGATCAAAAATACACTGTTAAATTGGTTCACGATGTTATGGGAACAGTTTGCGATGCTACATACAAGACAACATTGAATGATTTTACTAATTACACAATGTCTGTTGGTCAAGCTTTTAACTGTAAAAATCTTACAACAACACAAATTGATTCGCTCACTTCATTTGCTTTGTATGATGTTGCTGAAAAGACAACTCCATTGCTTGCCAATATTAGAACAGAGCCATTGGATGTTCTTGCTATTGCCTTGGGAATTCCATTGTTTTTGGTTGGACTCATTGGTGCTTTCTTTGCAGTTGGTGTCATTGCCTGGTTGTGGAGAAGATACAGAAGAAAGAACAAGTTTGGTAAATTTGTTTATTACAATGAAACTAATGCTGACAGGGAAAGAACAATTGCTGATTTATTCGAAAAGATTTCTTCAGAACCAAGCTCTTCTGAAAATCCAACAGAAACAGAAGGCTTTGCTGATCTTGATGATCTTTCGTATGGAACAATCAATAATTCATTTAATACATGGGTTTAATAAAATTTGAATTGGTGCAATACCTTTTATGAGCATGCTACCGAAATTAATAAAGTTGAAAATCTAGACAAACTATTGACATATCAATGAAAGAATTTCTTCTCGAAGATTGGTTATGGAGCTTGTTTTTCATTTCCTCTTGTTCCTTTGAAGACTCGTGATACACCAGAACGAATGAAAAATCAGAGCCAGAAGATATTTTCTTAACACAATAGCCCTCTTTCAATAGGAGTCTTGTTAAGAGCTTGGTATCCTTGTCTCCAATTTGAGACTTTGGCCCAACTAATGTCGATAGAGTCAATTCAAAGTCCTCCTCCTCATCTACAACACCAACACCTTCATCCAAAAAACTGGCATCCGTATAGATATACTTTCCTTGTGAGATACATAATATGTGGTAATACCCTGGAACAAAATGAAAAGGGGAAGGAATATTTGAGAGAGAATAACTTAATGGTTCGTCCGTTGATGGAGTGGAAACCCATCTTCTCAAAGTATTAGGAGAATCCTTAAGGACATAATAAGTATCATTACTGAGGTGTCCACCAACCAGTTTTGCCACATTTTCAATTCGTGTGTAAATATCTGGTTTCTCTAACATTATGAAACATTCACTGCTTGTGTAAAATGCAATACCAGTATCCAAATGGAACACTTGTAATATCTTGTCATTTCCCAGAAAGGGTTGTATGTCCAATTCAAATGACAATTCCTTCTTGAATGGTGTAATCTCACCACATGAATAAACTTTGGTATCATTCATTACAATGGTTGTAGAAAATGTTCCACACGATAGATGTGTAATCTTGTCCTGCCTAAATGGGTCAATCAATTTTCCACTATCTTCTATCTCATTAATGACGGACACATAATCATATGGAACCACCCTTAAATACTGATGCATTTCACTAAATCCATGATCATACAATTGTCCAAAATAACTGTGTCCACTTCCCATCACAATATTCTTTCCATCATTCATAAAAACAATTCAATTCAATATATAACAAACCTTATTAATCACAACAATCGAGTGAAACCATCCCATCTCTACAAAATCAATCGATTTCACCTTTTCAAACTTTTTGTAAAGTCTCTCCCTCAGAAAGCTCTCAGTGTGAGAACTGCAATTAGTCAATTTCAATGCTTGAGTCAATTCCATTTCTTCCATAACTCTAGCTCTTTCTAATTGATCAACAAGTAAATGTTCGATTGATTTGAATAGGAAAATAGATTCTGTATTGGCTACACCCACTTGATTATAGTTATTTAAACCACAAACGAATACTCTATTATTTCTGGCTGTATATAGTTAATATATAATTTAAATAATTGGTCTAAATACTTTAAAAGAAGCACGTACTGGAAAATATGATACTGGATCTTCCAGAAGCAATATGTTCGATCATTTCTAATATTTGTTTACTTTCTTCTAAAGTGTGATTTTGAATTAGTGTCACTTCTTTAAATTCTATTGTTGAAGATATATCGGAAGGGAATCCAATATTTCCATCACCATTGGCACCTTTTGTGAAAAGTCTTGTTTTGTAACGGTTTTGTCCTTTCATTTAGTTTCGATTATTTTTTTATTGATATTTTGAAAGCTAATTTGCCGAAAGCTGCGGTTGCTTTTTTTGATTTCACACTAAGGGCCACCAATCTGAAAATAAAAAACAATGTTTTTCTGAATCCAAAGCTGTTTTATCCCTTCTTTTTCAACAATTTTTGTAAATATTCTTTATCTCATAATTTTTCTCAATACATTGTCATTGACTCAACCCTTAATAAAATAATAAATATTGTTTTGAATTCACTTCTTCCGAAGAAGGAGAATTACATTAACTTGAAGGAAGAAAATTAATAATGAATACAACGAGGCAGTGAAGGTGTTAATATTTTTTTTCAAAATACAACTACGATTTTGGCGCTTTAATATTGCCAAAAAAATTCATAGAAAAAAATGTACCAACACAAAAAGCCTCAATCAAGAAAGAGTTCATCTTCATCATCCACTATGGCTGCTGCTGCAGGAGCTTGGAAGTCATCATATCTTCAAAATGAAGGTGATGCTCGTTCGACAAGTTCAACTCCTTCAGAAGTTTCCTATGAGGCAGAATTGCAAAGACGATTGAGAAAGTATACAAAACCAAATCAGGGATTATTTTTTGATGATGATGAGTTATACCAATTAGATCAAGGAAGTGAATTATCATATAATGAAGATCCTATGGATAAAATAGATAATGAAAGTTCAAAGGAATTACTCAGGGAAAGCAAACTCACAAGAATGGAAGCTAAGATCGGACTAATACAATCTAACCTTACAGAGTTAAGGGATGAGATGAGAAGAATACAAAATCCTTCACCAGCATCCTCTTCAATAAGAGATGATAGAAAAACAACAAAACAGTTACAACAAGAGTTGAGAATTGCAGATGGTATTCTTAAGAGGCTCGAACAAGAAGAATTGGAGGAAAGTAACCTAACTCCAAAGAAGACTTCAATCAAACATGATTTAAATACTACTGATAATGAGGACCAATCAAATGATATGGAACCTCTCATAGATCAAGAAATGAACATTTTAAAGAGAATATATGCCGATAACTTGGAATTTCTTTTGGTGGTATTGAAAGAAATGAAATTCATTACTACAAACTCCTCCAGAATGGAATGTTTGGATTTTTTGAGTCAAATAAGAAAGAAGGAAGAAAACGAAATTGAAAAGCTCAAATCTCCAAAGAAGATTGAAAATGTTGGATTCAACAAATCATCCTCAAGTCTTTCTAGAACATTACCATTTAGTGATGGTGGATCTGTCGCTACATCAGTCAGAGCAATGATTAGTTCTGAGAAAGACACAGAGAGTATTATCTCTGAAGACACTGCTGACCAAAGCTTTAGTGCCACTGCTGATCTAATTGGATTGTTAACAACCAAAGTTGAAGAACTTCTTATGAGAATGGCTTCTGAAAAACAAGATGAGGGTTTCAGAGGTGCCATATCTAAAGGAGATGTAATACACATTTGCAAGGAAACGTGGTCATATTTACAGGAACTAGAAATTGAATGTGAGGTTGAAACCATTAATCCAATATTTGATGTTTTGGAATTATTCATTGGAAAAATGTTGGATAGTCAAACTCAAGAGGATATGCTTACTGATGTTATGGATGTAATTACTACTTACTTGTTCTACTATAGAGCAGTTTCTCATCTTGTCAATAGCACTTCAGTAATGTCAACAAAGGACCAAAGAGCATTTATTGAACCAAGACTCGAAAAATTGAGACAGAAAAAAGATATTGACCTTGATAGTATAATAAGAAATAGAAGTCAATACATTAATTTTAAAGAACGTCAAGTGACACAATCTGAAGAGCCATCAAATGCAGATGACGAAGAATCAAGTTTTATTGACGAGGAAGAGGAAGACGAAGAAGAGCAATCTGATAGAAATTATACACCATTGGATAACTTGATGACTCTGGAAGAATTGATGGAAAAGAATGGACTCAATGAAATGTATGAGGAAGAAATGAAACAATCAGAGGTGGGATATAGTCAAGGTGATGATGGAGATTCAGCTGAGGAAGATATGCCAGGAGAAGATGAGGATGTTGAAGTCCCTGTCGAAGTTTTGAGAAACAAGTACGCCATTCCAACTGATGACTCTCCAAAATCTACCAGTCCCAAAAGAGTAGAAGAAGGGAAGAAAGCAAGAGATTCCAATGTTTTGAAACAATTGGGATTAACTGTTAATAGTGAAAAAATCAAAAGAATGATGGAAGATGAAGAAAATGATCTTGAAATACAGTTTCTCTCAAGAGTAAGTGCCATAACAGTGCCTGGAAGTAGTCAGGATAGAGACTATGCAGATTATGCTTCTCTATTCTCCAATTAAAAATGTACTTTTAATTCACAACAACAATAACAAAAAACTTGAACAAAAAAAATGTTGAACAACAAGAAAAAGAATAATGAATCGTCGACGAGCAGGGATAACCACTCTGACTATTCGGATGAAGATGAGAGCAATATTGAATATTATACAGCCGATGAGGAAGTACACACAATAGCTAAAAAACAATTCTCTAGTTTATCGGATAACCTCCACATTAAAAAACATAAAATTCAAGTCATAGAGGATCCGAATGATTGCAAGGAATTTCCAGTGATTGAAAGTTGGAAGTCTTTCGGTTTGGATAGAAGAATAATAAGTTCAGTGTTTAGACAAGGTTTTCACGAACCAACTCGTGTACAACAAATTGCCATTCCTATTGCCTTGTCAGGAAAGGATATTGTTTGCAGTTCATCAACAGGAACAGGTAAAACAGCAGCTTTTTTGATACCTTCTATTCAAATGGTTTTACATGAGAAGAAAATTAATCAAATTACACAAGAAACAAATAGAGTGAAGAAAATTGCAGAAAATTTAATTAACAACAATGTGACAACATTAGATAACTCATCAGTTGAAAAGAGAGGTGTACGAGTACTTTATCTTGTTCCTTCTCAGGAATTATGCATTCAAGTACATCAACAATGGAAGTTATTAGCACATTTTTGTAGAGATGAATGCAATTGTATTTATTTCAGAAGTGAATTGAATCAATTACAACAAGATATTAAGGATTTATGTGATATCCAACATCCAATTTTGATAACAACTCCAGAATCTCTTACCTATGCATTGAATAATTCATCAATTTCCTTAAAGGAGTCTCTCAAACTTGTTATTATCGATGAAGCTGATCAAATTATTCGTAGTCAACTTGAATTGATTAAAACTTTGGTAAATAAGAATTTACCAGGTATTTTCCAATGTATTCTCACAAGTGCCACGCTGAAAGCAGAACAAGCTGTTACACTTCGACAACAATTACTTAAAGATCCAGTTGTTATTCAACTTGACAGAAGAACACAAGCATTAGAAGGAAAACTCTATCAATACTATGTAGATATGAACATTATGCAAGCCAAACTTCCAAACATCAAGGTTAACTCTATAATGCTTCTCTATCACTTTATCAATCACAAATTTTATGGAGGCAGAGTGATAGTTTACGTGCCTGCAAATAAGTTATTCTTTGTCTATTTTGGACTCAAAGCTTTTGGTGTAAATTGTGCCATGTTGCCATATTTCTATCCAACACTTTCTAAAATTGATATTATTAAGAGATTCAATACTAATGAATATCAAGTTTTGATCAGTACCATGGAACCAGAAGCAAACAATGAGGAAGAAGATCAAAAAGCAAAGGATGAATTATATGTTGCCAATAGATTTACCGAAATGATTGAACAATTAGAAAGACGTGCCAAAGGTATTGATAAAACCAAGCACAGTACAACAGTTTCTCACCTTTCTAGAGGTATTGATTACAAGAGAGTTGCTGCAGTCTTGTACTTTGACTTGCCTAAATCATGTACAGAGTATATTCACGGTGTTGGACGTACTGCCAGAGCTGGTAATGTTGGTGTTTCAGTCACATTTGTTCAACCATATGCTGATAAGGCAGAATGGGAAAATTTAAAGAAGGAAATTGAATCAAAATATGGTATTGAGGATGGCCTAACTCCATATCCTCACATTGATATGGACCAAGTGTTTGAAAACCAATATCGTGCTAGTTTACTTGTTGAGCATTTTAACAAGGCATTCGCTGACAAGTATAAGGAAGCTGTTGAGATGGAAATTTCCAATCAAATAAGACTTGCAATGGGTAAGCCAGTTTCTCACGATATGGAACCTCCATCCAATGTTGAATTTGAAGAGGCTAATCCAGGATTGGTAAGACAAGATCCTGTACTTCTTAAGGCAGGTTTACTTGCCAATATAACAGCTAAGGGAGATACAATTAGAAGCAAGACTGATGTCTACAGCAAGGGCAAATCCTTACAGCCAAAATCTCTCGATATGAAATCTTTGGTCAGTAAGAAATTACAAGTTGAAATCAAAGCTAAGGATCCTCTGTTCCACTTCCAACAAGTCTTTGTTGAACAAACTATTGAAAGAATGGAGAATGCTGCACCTGTAGAAAGTTTCATGAACAAGCTCAATAATAACACTCTAGGTACAGATAACATTATCAAACATCAAAGAGACTATCTTGTCAATCCAAAGAAGACTTTTGAAATCAAACGGTCTATTGCCACTTCACACAAGCAAAAAGTAGAATCTCTCAAGAGAGGTTTAGCCAGTGTTGACGTTCTTAATCCACATAGAAAGAAATTCAAAGATGGTTTCCAACAAAAGACATTTGATAGAGGATTCAATAATAATTACAATAATTTTGGAGATAGAAACAATAACAACAACTCTTACAATGATAGAGGAGGTTATAATAGAAATGATAGAGGAAACTATAACAACAATTATAATAACTATAACAATAATAACAACGAGCAACAAGAAGGATACGACCAAAACAATCAAGATAATAACAATAATTATAGAAATAATAGAGATAACTATAACAAGGGTGGATTTAATAGAAATAATAACTATAACAAGTATTCTGAAAATAATTACGACAATAACAATGATACTAATTATCAAAATGAGCAAGTTGATGACTCTTATAATAATACATATGAAAACAAATACAATAGCTATAATAACAACAACAACAGCTATGGTAACAATAAGGGTTATGGAGACAATTATCGAAACAACAAATACGACAATAATTATAATGATAATAGTAATTCTGAATCTTACAATGAAGAAGGTGGATCAAATTGGAAGCAAGGAGGCTATAAAAAGTTCAACAATAATTACAACAATAATTATAATAATAATTATGAAAATTACAATGAATAAAATAATTTATTGTATTCTTTGTCTAGTTTCCCTCCAAAATTGTACAATCAGTATACCTGGCTATTTTTGTCAAAGTAGAAACACTGTATATTGGAGTGTTTTACGTCAAAACAAACATGGAATTGATCTTCATTTAGAATCCTTACAAAAGAAATTTATTAATCGATTCTCAATATTTATTCTTCTTAATTATGATACATGTAGCAAGACACAATGCTTTCCAACCACTCTATTTTCTTACTTTGACATTGTTGTAGTATCATAATAATAAAAATATTGATGTTCAGCGAAAGGGTAAAATAATTCACCACCTCATTACTTTTCATCTTCAATGCTGAAACAAAATATTTCAGAGTGCGGCACAGAGCTCTCTTTTATTTAAAAAAATATCCAACCACCCTTTCAAAAACAAGAAGCAGCTGCTTGGAATTTAAAACACAATCAATAGTACTATGGCTGCCGCAGGAGGAGGAATCGTCAAGACTCTCAAGAGACATATTATTACAATTATTATATTGGCCATAACTGTTTTGTTTTTGGCTTTTGAATTTGTTAGTATTATTATTTATGCTTTTGTTTATCGAGAGTCATCATTGTAAATTGGTTGTATATATTCATCATGATGGTCAAATATTAATATCGGACATGATTTGTGGATAATATGATTTGTATAATGATCGTGCTAAATTCTGTGTTACTTCTTACCCGAATACAGTCTGTGCCATTTATCTTTAAAGGAACTTTCTGTGCATCGACAAGTAGTGCTTCCGATGATGTTTGTTCGAATGGTACCTTCTGGTTACATATGTGTCCTTGTAAGTTATCGATACATTTTGGAGAAACTAATATTTGGAAATAGTTTTCATTGTGGCAGTATTGACTCTTTTAGCTTTGATTATTGGCCTCTGTCAAAAGGTTGTTGGTATCATTCTTGATATTATCGCTGCCTTGTTGCACATTGGTGTAATTGTTTATTATATCTTGTTCATTATTAAGGGTGACACTTACAAAACTGTTATGGATGCAAACATTGTCTTACAAATTGTTCCACCAATTTCTTTGTGTTTGGCAACTGTTGCTTGTATTGTATGTATGTTTGATTGTTGTAGACACGTCTATGCCACTAAATTTGGTGGTGGAAAGGGAGGCAGTGGAGATTCTTCTGCTGACTATGTACCATTGCAAGGATCCAAGAGCATAGATAGTGATAGTGATGATTCTGATTAATAATTCAAGTTTTTTTGGAAACTTTGTATAGATTCTAATGTAATTTAAATGTGACACATAAAATTTAATAATGTACAATTATTTACCTTTTTTTACCTTATTCTCAATTTATGATTTTTGAATTTAAAGAATTATCGACATGGAATAAGCACAGACTGTTAGCAAATTAAACTAAGCTGATAATGAATAGATCATCACTCTAAGAACATTATCTTGTCAGGCATCTAATTATGTTCTACTCTCGAACTGCTTTGGATATTTAATAGATGCTAAAAAAATTCCTCATCAAAAACTTCTAAATAACCCGCTGTACTTTGTTGAGCAATAGTAGTGTTGTTATTAGTGTGGATTTGTATATATATTGTTTTTTAGGAATTTAAATTAAAAGGAATTTTGAAGAGTGTTTAATGATAAATATGATGAACAATAATAATATCAAGCGAGTGATGATGATAACAACATATTTATTAATCATGATGATGGTGATGCTATTACTTGTCGTATCACCCACATCAATGGTCAGTGGAAAACCATTATCAGAATGTTCACAATTTTATTTACTCTCTCATCAACATAATGTATCAGTTTCGGAAATAATTGGACAAGACCCACTCTACCCAAAGCAATGGCACTTGAAGAATAATGGGCAATCACAATCGGTTGGTTTTGGAGATCAAGATTCTGGTTCACCTGGAAATGATGTAAATATTTGGCCTGTTTGGGAGAAATATCGTTTAGCTGGATACAATATAACATTGGCAATTGTTGATGATGGTGTGCAGTATGATCATCCTGATCTGGAATGTGGTTTTCAAGAAGATTTGAGTAAGGATGTGAGTTCTTATGGAACTCCTTCGGAGTATGGAGCTCCAGGAGGTAGTGGTGATAATCATGGTACTTCTTGTGCTGGTGTTTGTTGTGGCCGATCCAATAATCACAAGTGTGGTGTTGGAGCTGCTTTTGAATCCAATGTTGCCTCAATTCGTGCCTTAGGTGATGCCTATTCTGATTCAGTTGTTGCTGAAGCTCTTTCTCATTTCAATGATAGAATTGATATTTATAGTAATAGTTATGGACCTTCTGATGATGGTGTAACCGTTGAAAGATATCCACTCTCTATTATGGCATTGGTAAATGGTATTCAAAAGGGAAGAAATGGTCTTGGAAATATCTATGTCTGGGCAAGTGGTAATGGTGCCAAGTATGGAGACTCTTCTGATTGGGATGAATTGGCCAATAGTCCCTACACTATTTGCGTTGCTGCCACTGATTGGCGTGGTAAGAGAAGTGACTATAGTGAATCTGGTACAAGCACATTGATTAATGCTCCATCAAATAACTATTACAATGGTGGTTATTCTTTCACAAGTAAGATTGTCACCATTGATAGAACAGGAAGTAATGGATACACCAGTGGGGATTGCTATGATTCATTTGGAGGTACTAGCTCTGCATGCCCTCTCGCAGCTGGTGTTTTGGCACTCATATTGCAGGCAAGAAGAGATTTAACATGGAGAGATGTTCAACACATTCTTGTTGCAACAGCAAAAAGAACTGACCTCACTCATTCAGAATGGATTAAGAATGGAGCCGGCCTCTATCACAACATTCATTATGGATTTGGTAGAATTGATGCTTATGCAGCTGTTCAAGCAGCAATGAGTTGGTCATTAATTTCCTCTCCATATCTCATTGAATCATTTGGACCAGATCTTGAATTGGGTTCAGAGGGACTCAAACTTTCCGAGAGTAGCACCAGTCCAACCATTGTTCTCTTTGAAGTTAAAAAGAAAATGAAAGTAGAATCAGCTGTTATCAGTCTCACTGTTTCAGTGCCATCTAGAGGTAGTGTTTATTTTGCTCTTCGTTCCCCAGCTGGAACTATTAGTATGATGGGCAGAGGTAGAAGAAATGACCACTCTAGTGATATTGAGGATCAAACATTCACATCTGTTCAGTTCTGGAATGAAACTGCCACTGGTGTTTGGTCATTTTCAATTTACACAAGTGTAGCCAATGTTGCACATCTAAAAAAGATTGGACTCACATTGCATGGTAGTGAAATATTGCATGTTGAACAATCTGAGGTAGTTCCAGAAGAAAGCAATCCTTCTGATGAGAGCCAAATTATTCCTTTCCACTTTAGAGTTGGCGCAGCCTCAATATTGCTTGCTTTTGTCACTTGTCTTGTAATTGCCGTAGTTGTTATCGCCTACTTGAAACGAAAATATAATAGAGAAAAACAAGCTGCTGCTGATTCAGCTGCAAATGCAACACAAGTAGCAAACAGAGGATCGTTTTATTACAGAAATTAATGAAAATAATTGAATTAAATCTTGATTATCACTGATTTCAATCAATCGTCACGTACTTTTAACGGAACAGTCAAGTAGCTTTGTACCTGATTTACAAACACAACTTTTGATAACGAACAGTCATATCAAAAAAAAATAGAATCAGCGACACAGGTGTGAAACGATTTTAAAATCCGCCCTTCTTTTGATTGCTGACTCTTGCACTTCAGAATCATCGTCGTCGTCGTCTTGTAACAAAAACAAACAAGAAAATTGCAATGACCGATACTATCAATAGTCTAAACAACAATACGATCATTATTTGTAGTAGCGCCCTATCATCATCACATGATATTATTTCAACATCAGTATCATCGACATTATCAATTTGCGAAGAAAATAATTTTGATGACTCAATGCATAACGACGAATGTCAGGATAATACCCTCTCTTCATCATCGAATGATCAAAATACGAGTAGTAGTGTTTTGAGTGGTGTTGGTACAAGTAATCGATCGACTTTTTCCTCCTCCTTTACATTCGATAGTTCATCAGATTCTCTCATGTTGAATACAATTGACGGCTACAATAGAAATAGAGCCTACAATAAGAAGCAACACATTTCACATCAAATTTTACCATCCAAACTTCATCATGAACAGTGTAAATTAATGAAGAGGGATTTTTCGGGAGCATGTGCCATCTTTCTAGTGAGATTTAGAAAGGACCTCGATGAGGAACATGACTATGTGCAGAGGAGAATTGATTTGGATAGTGATGACTTTGAATTTGAGCTGAATTCCACTGAACAAAAAACCGAATCTTCCACTAATTCAACACTATCGAATGATGTTCATGATTTTGGTATTGTTGCAAATGATGATGATGATAATGAAAGAAATAGTAGTTCAAAGTTGGCCACAAATAATAATAATAATAATAACAATTCACTGCTGACGTTGAAGGATATTCTGATAGATAAGAATCAAGTGAGTCGATTGGAAAGTTCTTCCTATAAGAATGATAGTGAAAATGAGCGAGTGTGGATAAATTATTCGAATCCTCTCTTTGAAGAGGAAATTAATGACTTTGTCAATCCACTCTGTGAAATTGAAGAAGAAATTCCAGATCATTTACTCATGTTTTATCACACATGTCACTATGGCAAACCGAGAGAAGATTCAAAATTTGTTTCACATTTGGATAGTTTAACACCTGCCGATTCGTGGACTGAGGTTATTAATCCACTGAGCTTGAGTGGTCTCTGTAGAACACAAACAGCCCAGAGAGAATTACAACAATTTATGAAACACAAAATTACCAAACTGAAAGATCCTCTCTCAACAACTTCAACTTTTTCACTTCAAAAGAAGGCAGAAAAGCGAAAATCATCTCGAGCTTCTGGTACACTGAAGAGAATGAGTATCAAGCATGGCAATCAACCAGTTAGTACTAATCCAATAACGGCCACTTTGACAAGTAAAGAATGGCAAGAAAGTGTCTTGGAAGAGGAATTTAAAATCAATGTCAATTTGGAAACAGAGTTTGAGGAATTTTGTAATCCTTTATTTGAACACGAGACACATAACTATTTACTGCCAGATGGTTTGAAATACTCAGACATGTGGAAATTAGTGAATGAAATGAAATCTGAGTGTCCACCGAGTGTTAATAAGATTATTTATACTCGATCCAATTGGCTTGAGTTGGAGGAAAATAATTTCAAACAAAAATTGAACAAGATTTTATCAATTGGCACTCATCAAGGCCATGCTAGGACGTCATCCAGTACAACTAGATCTGAATTCGAAAGAAGAAGGCCAGAAACTAGACGGTATACCCAATTGAATCAAGAACCAGAGAGGAGGGATACTATTGTAGAAGAAACTAACGTTATCCATATAGAAAAGATAAAACTAACTGTAGATGGTGAGAGTATTTTCAATTATTTAAAGAAAAAAGCTCAAGGTTACTTGACAGATACTGATATTGTAGAATTATTATCTTTCATTTTGGATACACAGAGGAAGAATGTTAATGGATGTAGAGACATTTCAAATAATCTTGTACTTTTATCACCTGTACCATATAACGCCTACGAATACTTGGAATTTTCACCAAATACCATTTACAGATATGTTGATAATGATAATCCTGTATTTTACAACGGTCAAATACTCAACGTGATTCCAGAAAAGAAGAAGGCATCTCTCCTATCTGAGGGAGAGCTTATATCAAATCTATTCCACAAAGGAAGTGTACCATTAGAGGCAATTAATGCCATTTCAATACCGCAAGATAGTGCATTCTTACTGGATGCTCCAACCTATACTATCAAATTATTGATTATTTTGGAAAATTTAATGGCAATTATACAGAAGGAATACTTTTTAGTTTCTGAACAAGCTATCGACTACTATTCATTCAAGCAATCGGAAAATTACAAGCTAACCATTAGATACACGAGCATGCTCAGAAACTTTGACCCGATCAAACTGGATAGAAATCAAAAGAAGAGTTTCTTTATCAATTTGCATAATTTAATGTTAGCACACGCATTTTGTGAAAAGAAGTATATTGCCATTGAAGAAGAATATGAAAAATTCTATAATGAACCAAATTATCTTATTGGTCGATATAAGCTCAGTATGTCCGATATCATGAACTATATTTTGAGAGAACAGCAGTTACCTGAATGGAAGTTCTATCTCAGAGAGTATCAACTAAATTTCCTGGAGAAGCAATATTCATACGACTCATTCTCATCCCAATTCGATCCAAGAATACATTTCATAATATCCGACGGAAGAAAATCAAGCCCTTTACCACAAGCTATAGATCAATTAACAATGGAAAGAATTATCGAGTCAAGTACTAAACGATATATCAATGAAAACTTTGCTTGCACAGAAAGTTCCATTGAATTACCAGCATTATTCCACCAATACAAGGAAGATTTCAGTCCTGTGAATGGTTCAATATTTGGAGTGTTGAATTTTATTCTCAAACATCTAAGAAAATCCAATCAAGCTCCATTCTTTGAATTGTTGAAAAAATCAAATATTACCGAAACGCAATTAGACTATTATGCCAATCTTCCTGTAAACAATTTACAAAATTTCCCAATCCTTGCCTTCCAAGTTATCTATTCTCCAGTTGACTTTTCAAGTAATTGTTTGATGTTTGAACAATTTGTTGGTAATGACACCTCTAAACCAATTTCTTTCGAGGAGGTATTGAGAAATACCAACTATAGATCCTACCTTCGTGCATTTTCAGAAATTGAGTGCAGTACTGAAAATATTGAGTTTTACGATCATGTCGAGAAGTATAAAACAATTACAGATATGGAGGCAAGATGGAAATTCGCTCAGAAAATGTATGATAAGTTTCTTGTTTCTGATTCTCCTTCAGAAGTCAATGTGAACAAGCGTCTAATTTCCACAGCTGCAAGACAAATTTTCAGAACTAAAGGTGAAGATGAAACATTTGTTAAACTTCCTCTCGATTTATTCGACAGACTAAACAAGGAAGTTGAAATGGTATTATTCGATACATACAGTAGATTCACCAATACTGAAGCTTATCAGAATTTGGTTATGTCTTCAAGAAGGAAAACAGCTGCCAATGCTTCAATGGCCAGTGGAAGTGTTGGTGCCAGTTTCCTCCTCTCCAACAAGTCCAAATTCACAGAATCTATCTTTGATTTGATAAATTCAAGCAGCTTAACAACACCAAACTCTGCAATGTCAAATACGAATTTGGATTCAGATTTATCACCTTTTGGAACTAGCAGTAGTCCAACTAGCTCTTCAACAGAAACATCTCCTAGACCACCATTCGAGAGGAAAATGTCCAAGATTGGTCTTTTAGCTCAAGTATTCGAAAGAAATGAACAAACAGATGGTCAATCCAATAATCTTCAAACTCAACAAATCAAACCAGCAGCTGTTTCACCACGTTTACAAAGTCTAATGGAAGTCTTTTCTAATGGAAATGCCGATTCAAATGATTTGATATCAAGACGAAGACTTTCAAGTGCCAGTACTGATAGTCTAATGAGTACAAGTTCTAATGTTTCCACAACTTCATCAAAGCATTGAAATAAATCACATGGTGTGAGTTTTAACGTAATTTGAAAAAGAAACATTGCATCATGATGTTTAAATTTTCCTCTCATTATCAATTACATTCCGAATTGATTAAACAACTATCAATTTATTATTAATTGTACTTCATCACATGAATTAAATATTTGATGCAGCAAAGCCTCTCTTCTTCCTAGTTACCCAATCAAATTCAATCTTTTTAAAAAATTATTGTTGATTGAATTGAAAAAAATGTTCAATCCATTAAAACCTATCACTAACTTTGTTTATCGTGAATTCTTTGGTCCAAACACCAAGAAAGTTGAAAAGAATTGGGAATCTCTTAAACATTTAGCTGAATGGGCTGCTATTGCCTATATTATTTATTCCGCTGCTGAACCAATTAATCCAGAATATTACGAACTTAAGAAGATGTTGGAGCAATCTGATAGATACCTTGGCATGCAATTGCAAAATATTATTGTTTCTGAATTTGAAAAGATTGAAATGGAATCCGCTGCTGCTCAGTCTTTCTAAATTTCCTCCCAGATAATATAATGATGACAATGATGATGATTGTGTTTTAAATATTCGTGTTTGTGGATAATTTTCTCACATAATTTCATCATCATCAGATTTAAATTCATTCTCCCTCCCAATTATTACTTCCCAAAACTTCCCACAACACACAACACACTCTTCCACTCCTAAATATAATAATAATTTAAAATATTTATAATTAATTTGTAATTCTTCTTGCTCGTTATTATTATCAATTTTCATCAACAATATATTTGCAAGAGTTTGTTAATAACTAGAGAGACATGTAATACTATTATTATATACCATCTTCTTTCAAAAGTCACCAAAAAATGTCTCATCATCCACAAGGAGGACTTGTTGGCACACCATCCTCTTCATCTGCCTCTACTCATTCGAGTGTTGCTTTTGGAACACCCACTACAAATAATGGCCAACCAACATCAACTCAAAATGCACCACCACCTCCATCCTCAACTGCAGCTTCCTCATCACAATATTTAAATAGTCATCACAATGATCCTAACCGAAGACACTCCTTTGAGAATGGATCACTCTCAGGCTACAATGAGATGCAACACTATTTACACCACCGAACAGCCTCCTCAATTCCCTTCCAACAACCCAATTCTCCAATACAATATACAAAATTCAATTCACCTTCCAATACTAATAATAATGCAAATCAATCTCCTCGAGTGATTACATCATCAACCAACTTTGGATCACCTACAACAAATCTATTCTCATCACCTTCCTCTGTGACCACTCCAAGAAATAGTCTCAATTTTACATCATCTGCTGGTACTCCAAGTAATAATTATTTGAGTGGAGGAAGTGCACCTACTTCCTCTGCAAATGGAGGAGATTCCGATGATATCATGTTACTCATGATGGATCCAACCTTCCTGAATGGCATTACTCATACTTCCAATAATTTGAGATCATCACTTACCTATGTAAAGGATCAAACAAAGAATGCTCCTAAAAGTTTATTCATTCAAAATATAATTCATGATCTAGTTGAGGAATTGACAAGTATAATTAAAAAGGATAATATTGTTCTCAATAATCAACATCATTCATCAATGAATATTATTTATAATCACTTAACATCGATGAGTGGCTCTGATTCGAGCTCATCAAATTTGACAAGTAATACGACACTTGGTGGAAGTTTTATTGGAGGAAATAATTCAACTTCTATTAATTCATATAGTGGAAATTTAAATACATTTCAATCATTTATTGGAAGTGCTAGTACTCTAATAAGTAATAATAGTCAATTATTGAATAATGAATATGTTTTATATGATAATGCATTGAATAACAATAACAATACGAAACATAGTAATATTTACTTTAAAAATTCATATTCACTCAAATTACTTTTCAAATATCACAATGATAAAAACAGTAAAGTTTACATTTATAAGGAGATTTTGAAAAGAATGCAAGAGAATGAAGATTCTGTATCAATTTTATTAATTTGTTTATATTTATTAAAGACCTTTCTTACAACATTCAAGAGGGATGATTCATTATTGGATCAATATAAAAATATTTATTACTATTGTAAAGATGGCTTATCAAAAAAACATTTAAATGCCAATTTACAAACACAATTACAATTCTGTATTAAATATTTACATAGGCATTTAATTAAAATTTTACAGAAAAATCAAACTCTCATATTAAACATGTTAAATTATGATAAGAGAATTTCAGGATTAACTTCAAGAGTTTTTGAATATTATTTATACAAGAATAGATTATTAAATAATGATGTATTAAATAATAACTACTCATTAAATGAAAAATCATCATCATTCACATCATTAGGAGGTGCATCCATTGGAGGTGATTCAAAGAATGAAATTGATCAAACTATCATGGATTTCATCTATTTTGGAAGTCAATTTAGAAAATTTACTAAATTTGAAGATAAACAAGCAGAAATTGATAAAAGTAACAAGATTTTAAATATTGAAAATATGGATACTATTAAACACCAAATTCAAAGTATCAAGAGTGAAATTCAACATGAAGAATTTGTTTTGAATAATATTGATGAAATTTTGCTTCCAAATCTATCACAATACATTGAACAATATTATGAATACAAGAATAACAATGACTTGTATATTCAATCTATTATTGAAAATTATGATCAGTTCAATACTATTTTGAATCAAATTATAAATTCTAATGGCGATGAAATCAAGTTAAATGATGCCTGCCTATTCTTTACAGTAATGATTTCACACACTATTTATGGAAATGATCAATCTAAATTAACTATGAAGCAATTGAATAGTTTCTTTTTGGAAATGTTAGATACCAATGATAATACCAATATTTATTATGTTTTCAAACTGATATTCAATATTTATTATTATGTTACTAATTTATTCAATCTCTATCAGAATATTCCAAATATTGAATTTGTAATTTCTGATTTGTTTTCCAAGTTTTGCGACATGTCGCTGGTTTATTTTACAATGAACCATAACGATTCATTTATCAAGACCAAGATTAGTGAGATTTTAATTTATTTCCTGTATCATCATTTTATTATTTATAACACAAATATTAATTTGAATAATAACATTATAATTGAGTTAAATCCTCAATTATTAATTGATCAATTGGATGTTCGAATTGTATTCGATTTGATTTTATTTAATCTGAGTAATTTTAATGAGGAATATAATTGTTATGATATTTTAATTTCTCTATTAACATTTCAAATTAATCATCAAAATAATTTGCTTAAAAAATTACCAAACTCAATATATTCCATTATTCAACTTTATACAGAATATAATCACTTGTTAAATTTAAATAGCAAGTATAATTTATTTTTAATCATATTTGATTATATCATTAATTTGGAATTACCAGATATGGAGTCATTCCAAAAAGATTATTTATTTTTAATATTTGATCAATCAAATTTACCTTTATATTTACATTTACTATTCAAATTTATTCCAAACGTTGACAAACATTATACTTTTGTAAAATTATTCACAAAATTCTTATACACCAACTTTGTAAAATCCGAAACATTCTTTTTCAAAATTGATAATTTAATGAAGTTTATTATTGGATTACAAAAATTATCTTGTAAATACTTGAACTCTGAATTTAAAAATTACACAACAAATATTTTAAATAATATGAACATGAGTAATATTAATTTATTTGAAAAAATTATTAAAGATTTAATCTTTAATTGTACAGGTGCTACTAATACTACTTCCAATGGACCAAACATGAGTGGTTCTGGTATTGGTGGTGGCGGTGGCAATGCTACTACTGGTAGTGGTCTCAATAGTTCCTTTAATGGGGCTAGTAGTAGTGTAAATTCAACAACAACTAATTCATCATCAACATTTATGGAAAGTGATGATGATTTAAGACAAGGTGAATTGGTATTATTCAATTTTATCAAATTCTTTGAAGATTATGATAATCTTACACCAAAATATTATCAAGATTTGAAATTGAAACTTAATCAATTAATGACAGATATGATTAATCATGAAAATCCTAAAGTAAGAATTCTCTATTTGAATTTATTGGAAAAGAAGATTCAATTATTCAAATCAAAATGTACAACACATGGCGATCTAGTCAAGATTATGATTAAGAATATTAATGAATCTCTATTAGAATGTATTGTTAACAGAAAAGAGACTAATTTACACATTCTCATCAAATCATTTTATATTGTGTTTGATTTTATTTCCATTGTTAATTCTCTTCAGTCTTCATTGAAATCATCTAATGAATTATTTAATTTGGATATGTGTGAAATGTTTTTGAATGGATACTTGACAATACCTTTTTATTTATTGAAAGATATCAGTATTAGTATATTGTACTATTTATTCGAAAGTTTGCATTCAAATCAACAACAATCAAGCCAATTGTCATCTATTTGTTCTGTATTACTAATTTTAATAATTGAAAAATGTAACAAGTCTGTTAATGTATTGGAATCTATTGGTGGAATTACCTTTTTCAAGAATTTATTACAACAAGAGAAATTCAACCCAACCATTCTCTACTATACCAGTAAATACCTAATGAAACAATTGAGCCAATCATTCCCAAGTGAATATTACAATTACTTATCAAATTTAATTCTCAAAGCACAATCTGAAAACTTGCCAAATTTATTACAAAATCCATACAATCCATTCTTTATTTAAATAATAAAACAAACATGGTGAAAAATTAAATGGTTAACGGATTTTATGTTATTCCATCTTTAAAGCCTTAATTTTGAATTGTGCACTTGAATTACCTTGTTCAGCACTTTTTAAAAACCATTCAAATGCTTTTGAATAATCTTGTAATATTCCTTCACCATTATAATACATAACTGCAAGCTTAAATTGTGCTCTTGAATCACCTTGTTCAGCACTTTTTAAATACCATTCAAATGCTTTTGAATAATCTTGTAATATTCCTTCACCATTTTCATACATCAATGCAAGATTAAATTGTGCATTTGAATAACCTTGTTCAGCACTTTTTAAATACCATTCAAATGCTTTTGAATAATCTTGTAATATTCCAATACCATTTTCATACATCAATGCAAGATTAAATTGTGCTCTTGAATAACCTTGTCCAGCACTTTTTAAATACCATTCAAATGCTTTTGAATAATCTTGTAATATTCCAATGCCATTTTCATACATCAATGCAAGATTAAATTGTGCATTTGAATCACCTTGTTTAGCACTTTTTAAAAACCATTCAAATGCTTTTGAATAATCTTGTTCTACTCCTTTGCCATTTTCATACATCAATGCAAGATTAAATTGTGCTCTTGAATCACCTTGTTTAGCACTTTTTAAATACCATTCAAATGCTTTTGAATAATCTTGTAATATTCCAATACCATTATCATACATCAATGCAAGATTAAATTGTGCATTTGAATAACCTTGTTCAGCACTTTTTAAAAACCATTCAAATGCTTTTGAATAATCTTGTACTATTCCTTCACCATTTTCATACATAACTGCAAGATTAAATTGTGCATTTGAATCACCTTGTTCAGCACTTTTTAAAAACCATTCAAATGCTTTTGAATAATCTTGTAATATTCCTTCACCATTTTCATACATAACTGCAAGATTAAATTGTGCATTTGAATCACCTTGTTCACTAGCTAATACAATGGTACTCAGTTCTGATTTGCTTAGTAATATACCTTCTAAATAGTCTACCTTACCGCCATAATTTCGAATACACTTTTCAACATATTCCCATCCTTGCACAAACAAACATACGAACATGCTTTCGAGATTTTCATTAAATAAAATCACTGCATATTGATCTAACAAATCTTTTGGTATGAACTGAATAGCTTTTCCCTTGGAACGAATGGCGGTTCGGGCAATTTCTTCGGTTTTCCAAATATCAGATACAAACTGTAACGCCATCCCATTATTTTTCACAGCCTTAAGCACCAAATTGTCATCTATTATACTTTCATCAACAAACTCCAAAGCCAACCCATTCTGAGAAATAGCAATGTCGCAAATTTCGTACTTCTTTTTAAGATCATCAGAGGCATATTGTAATGATATCCCTCTAGATTTAACACTTTCCTTAACAAGTTCATAGGTATTTCTTAATTCACTTGAAGCTGAAATTAAGTACATTCCATCTATTTTAACTTTGTGCATCATGATACTTATATCATTACTATCAATTATGCTAATACTTTGATTGTCTGAATTTTTTAGTCGCATATCATTTCCCAAATATTCAGTATTGTGGAAATGTTCTGGAATGAACTTAAGAACAGCTGGGTTACTTTGGTAAGCTTTTTGAATTATTTTTTTGTCATACATGAATTGATTGTGATTTGATTTGATATATTCATAAGAGAGACCATTTTGAGAGACAGCTATTTCTATAATATCTCTTCTATCTAAATATCCATCATCAACATATTTTAAATTCATACCATTTTCATGTAGACATGAAATAACCACAGATTCATTCATTCTAAAAACATCTTTCAATCTTTGGAAATTGCTTGCAAAATCTATTTCATTAACTGCTTCTGTAAAAATAGTTCTAAAGATATCCAAAATGGTTAATCTTTTGTCAATGTTTTCTGTTAACATTCCTTTAACAATATATTTGATGATAGACCATTCTTCTTGTTCTCTAGGTTTGGTTAATAATATTTCAGCAAATAATAATTCAATATACCAGTGTCTCTCTATTTCTGACATTGTCTCAAAATCAGTACTAATCCTTTTCTTTGAAATAAACTCCAAAAAAGTTACACCAATGCCCCAAACATCACATGAAGAAGAAAATGTACCACATTTCCTATAAATTGGATCTCTGTAGCCTTCGGTACCCCAGTAGTACTCACCATCTTCTTGTTCTTCTTGGTTTTGGAACTTTCTGGCTATTCCTAAATCTCCAACAACCAAGAGAATCTTGTGTTGTGTGAATTCTCTTATGAATAAATTCTCTGGTTTCAAATCCATGTGAACAAAACCAACATTATGTAATTTATCTAAACCTATTCCACTCTGGAAAATAAACTGTAATACAAGTGAGATGGTTATGTCAAAAGAATGACCTATAACATTCAAATAGCCTTCTTTACAATACTCTGTAACAACACAAATATATTGTTCATCAATATTATTTTCGGAATTATTGATTGTTACTGTAAATCCATCCATCTGATAGATAATATATCGTGAAAATGTTCTCTTTGCTTCATTAGAAAGTGACAAGTTGAATTCTATACAATCTCCATACGATAACACATTCTCACAAGGAAGCAATTTTACCACCACAATATTGTTGTACCTGTCTAAACATTTGAATGTTTTTGCTTGACCTCCTTCAACAAAAATCTCTATGATTTTATATGTTTTATCACCATTCGTAAAAGTACCACCCACTGCCAATGGTCTTTTAAAGTTGCCTTCGGGCATGTTTGTTTGGGCAAGCAATGGTGCAAGCCAGTCATCATTGTTGTTGTTGGAAGTGATGAAAGATCTTCGTGTTTGTGTGAATCGAATAGGCTTTGACATTTTTTTTTAAACGTGATCGCAGAAAATAGGTCAATAACAAGAAGAAGAAACCTCTAGTGCATTTTTTTTTACTCATGAAATCACGTTTCTACTATCTTTGATTAGTGCTGCCTTCATTGTAACATTTGGACCTAGCCTACCATCAAAAGTGGACCATTCTAACATCAATATCACATCATGGATTAATAGTATTTCCAATTTTTGCTGGGACATTACTTGGGTCTTATGTAAAATTTGAACCAAACAGATAACTCTTCCACTACCATCCATACTAACAAATAGAAGAGCCCAATCAGTAGAGCTGATCAGATATTGTATCAATAATTTTGAACCTCATTAAACCATTCTTTTTCTTCTTCCCTCTCGAATTGAAAATCACAACAAGCCTTAAAAAAAATGCTCGACAACAACCTCAAAGAAAGTGAAGGAACCACACTCTGACCTTGAAAGAAAAGAAGAAAATAACAAGAGAGTACATTCGAATTTTCACCAATGATGAAATGAAGGATTGTGATATTCTTGTGAACTTTTTAATCGAAATGCGTCTCTTCTTCCTTTTTGGAAGAATGGAAAAATCAAACTCTTTCGGTTTCCTTTTTGAAGATTAATCAACGCTATCATGAAATCAAAGCAGTATTAAACAAACCAAAGATTTATACCAATCTCCTTTTTAAAGTCTTTGGACAATGTAACTTGAGAAAGGAAATTAAAGATGAGGATTTGTTCGCAACGATGTGCTTTAACTTGATTGAATAGTATCAACACATCCCCAGAACCTTATTGAATTACTTTGCATGACCAAAACGGAAAAGAGTGAACTATGCATGAAACTATTAGAATTGTTCGAAAATGAGTGCGGAAGAGCAAACATGTAAGTTCAATCTTGACAGTTTTTTATTAAGCTTCTCCAGAGATGAGGATGTTGTGAAGAAACCAAAGAAATCAAAAGAAATGGAAGAAACAAGCACTTGAAACAACAACTATAGCAACAACATTAAAAGAAGAGTCAGTGATTGAGGAAATTCATAAATCAGTGAATGAAGATGTGGAGGCCAAAACCCCACCTCAAGAGGAAAGAGAACCTCAAATTAACACTACAATCCTTGAGGATGTTGATAAGATTGAATGTATGAATGAAACAATCACTCGACATGAATGGGATATGAAAGAAGAACAGCATTTCAATGAAGTAATAACTCCAGTTTCTCAAATAGTGGAAACCAATCAATTTGCCAAACAAGAAGAAAGTGATTCCCAAAAAGAATCCCAACCATAAGAATCAGGACCTCATAAATGGGACGTATCCAAGAGAATTCTCCTTAAAACTGATTCGTCTCAGGAAGATTCTCAATTAAAAGAAGAGTTAGTGATGGAGAAAATTCGTAATTCAGGGAATGAAGAAGATATGGAAGTGATAAGGTTACCAAACACACCAAGTCTGCAGATGAGCATTGAAACAATAGATGCACTCGAATTGTTAAAACAAAATAACCTAATCCTTTCGGGTATCGATAAGTTTGTTGAAAGTGTTAATAATCTTTCAAAGAATCTTGAAGAATGGAAAAGAAACAAGAAGAACGGGATAAACAACTTTTGATGCTTCTTAAACCATCAAAGGATAAGAATCACAACAAGTAAGATGCAAATGTGAACAATCCCAGAAGAAATAAAACAATTTTTACAGGAAAATACTGTACTCGAATGTCCTTAATGATAGGTTTACTAAACAGTCGATTATTCTTCCTTACAACAGTCACCCTTCTATTCTATGCAGTTCAACATCTGTTTTTAACCAATATTTAATATAGTAGTAATTCATTTACAACGTAATGATCAAAATAAGCACAATTCTTAATTTATAGATAAGCATGAATGAACAATAGAGGCCTTTCCATTGTTCTCAAGAGTGATCTCAGTCATGATTGAATCCTCTCCTCCAACTACTTCAATGGTTATAAATTGTTTCACGCCCATTATAGTTTGAATATCAACAAAAGGGAACTTTTGGATTTCACTGTCAATGTTGTGATATTCTCTCTCACCTATTCAAATTTTTTACTAAAACTGCTATTAGTTCTTGATCAACCCATTCGTAGCATTGTATATTTGAAAGTTCCTTATTAGTAATTTTGAACAACTCTCTCAACCGCGAAGCATTAATCTCCAAATCTACCTTCAGCTGATTGTATAAGGAAGAAATGGTACCTTCCAACCGAAAATTTGAAGATTGTAAATAACATGATAAGGTGTATTACAAAATCATCATAAGGTAAATTTTGTAACTAATAATGATTGACCAATCATGATGTAAACCTCTCTTCCAACAATTGAGGTTGAATGATTGTATTTATCAATTAAACTATCATTGATGTATAATAAAGTTGATTGATGTTCAATATCGAAATATGGTTTTAGGAGGTAATGACAACAACTGTACATGTCTTCCGTGCATTCCGAAATTACAATTAGAAGCTCAAAAATAGTTTTCTTATGTTCCTTCCTGGATGTGATGTTCATCATTGAATTTGTCACTCTTCTCTGCTAATAATAACTTGCCATTGATCTTTAGGCAACGATTTGTCTCTCATTGGGACATTCTCTTCAAAATTGCGTCTTATCAAATTATCGAAAGAGGAGCAAGAGAATCCATGACCCAAATATGACTCACATCAACACCAAGCAAAGTTGTATGCGAGATTCAAAGATACAACAACCGACAAACACAACAACACACGTTGCGAGGCGTTGTTTCATAGCAGCAGGAGATTTCGCAACGCAAAGATTTAAAATTAGCGTTGTTTTGCACTCAACCGAAAACAACAAAAAAAAATTCTCTCAACATACGTTCACTATATGAACAATAAGCTAGAGCTAGTTAATAGTATTTTTCAGCGCTCGTTTTTTTAAACCGCCATTCTCATCTCGCTACAGGTTTTTCCCTAAAACTACCTACCACCACACACCTCTACATTGGTCTATACGTTGTATAACCCCGTTTTTAATCATTTCATAGTTTTCCCACCAAAACTACACAAACTCTCATTGTCTATACTAACTCTAAACAAACCATCATCATCATGTCAGGAATGAATAATGCTAGAAAGTCCCCTTCTAAGAAATCCCCAAGAAGAAATTCGAAGGAAGATGCTAGAAAAGTTGAAACCCCTACTAGAGTCAAATCTCTCGATGAAATTATGGATGAACTAGTAGTTAAATTTATTCTCAATTGTCCTGAAGAAGAACACGAAAACTTTGACCGTCTCTTCTTCCAAATTGAAGAAGCCTTTTGGTTCTATTTGGATTTTTATAGAGAACAAAATCCTTCCCTTCCTAAATTCAACCTCCACCAATTCGCCGATAAGGTTTTCCTTGCCTGCCCTTTCCTCCAACCATACCAAAAAACTGTTGATGAACACATTCAATCCTTTATCAATTACAAGACTAGCGTACCTGTATGCGGTGTTATTTTAATTGATGAAACCTTGGAAAATATTCTCCTAGTCAAGGGATGGAACTCCAAGTCTTGGTCTTTCCCAAGAGGTAAGATTAACAAGAATGAAGAAGAAGTCGCTTGTGCTGTCAGAGAAGGTAGAGAAGAAGTTGGTTTTGATTGCTCTCAATATATTTTGAAAGACCAATTCCTTGAAGGACAATTCAACGAACAATTAGTTAAACTTTTTATTGCTCCAAACATTCCTTCATCTACCAAGTTCCTCACCCAAACCAGAAAGGAAATTGCTCAAATTTCCTGGTTTAATATTGGTGAAATTATCAGGAAGCAAGCAAGAGGCAATTTTTGGCCTGTTAAACCTTTCCTTGCCGATCTTCAACAATGGGTAAACACATTCAAGAAGACCAACAAGCAAGTTAGACAACAACCAGTCCAACAACCAATTGCTCCAAAGACTCCTGAAAGATCTCCACCAAAACAAATCGCTAGAATTTCCACCTCTCCTTTCGAAAAACATACTCCAAATATCCATTTCTTCCAAAGAAAACAACCATCCTCCCCTCAAAATACTTCCCCTGCTATTTCTTACACTGCTACCTGTGAAGATAACACCTGGTTAAATAATTTCTCCTTCACTAATTTGGTGTAAACAAATTGCAATCACTCAATCCTTAAACCAAACACTCTTTTTAAGTTCAAACAAAAAAAAAGAGTGTCCTATCTATTTGGAAGTATTAACACGAAATGTTAATACTGAAAAGTAAATAGGACTTTTCTTTTCTTTCTTTGAGCTTGCTTCCAATGAATCTTCACTTATGCGAGTGATATTCAACCAGCTATTTATTAATCACCTAGGATTAGCTGTTAGTCCGCAGCTTTCAATAAATTTAAATGAACTGCTTGCGAACAAAAACTATTTGAATATTTTTGTCCCAACAAATTCTCTTCCTTCCACAATATTGAAAAGGTTTGGAGTGTTGGCTTTGAGGATGAAGACATTTTGACTTCTCTTGGCTATATCAAATGCACAAGTCAATTTCTTCTCAAATCCTCCTGTAACATCATGGCTATGTACAACTTGAGTTGTAATTTCCCCATTCTTTTCTGTTGCTGAACTTTCATATAATTCCATTACTTTTTCTCCATTCTCTTGTATCTGTATTGCTTTAATGAGTCCATTTTTCATAGCAACAGACTCACAATTCTTTGATTCATCATTTGGGCAATTAAGAAAAGCTCCAAAAACATCTGAAATGAAAATACTAGAATGAGATATGGATTGCTCTGATAAAACGTCCAATATAGTATCTCCTGAGGTTATTGAGAATGGGAATTCTTCTTTCACATTAAAATTTAAATCACCATGCATTACTGGTATATATCCATCATTTAATAATTTTTGAATTTTCCCCTTAAATTCACTCGAGTATAAATCTCCAAATTCCATCGGAGAAACAGTAAGAGCTGGCACTCCATTCTCCACCAATCTCTTTACAATTTCCATATTCAATGTCTTGACATAGAATCTCGTTTCCACAACTTTAATTTTAATATTTTCCAAATTATTGGCAAAATCTTGTTTCATTGATTTGACTTGGCTCCATTCAAAATGTCCAAAACATCCAGCTCCTAATTGTCGTGTTGCCTCTCTCAATATATATATTCCAATTTATCAAAATTACCTACCATGAATGATGATAAATTTATAATTCTTTCGATACAAATTCCGAACTTGTTCCACCAACCAATTAATATTTTCATGATTTAGTGAATGTAATTCTCCCTTGTGAGTGATTGAACTTCCTCCGAATTTAATTGCCCAACAATGATTTAGGCCTTCTTCACTTGATGACATTTTTTCAAAAAATTCATAATATAGGAAGAATTGATTTATTATTATTTTAAATAGTAAGTAAATAGAGAAAATTTGAAGAAATCAACTTGTGATAGTTTCGAGATTTGCAAATAGAGAGAATTGGTGAAGGTTGAATTGATTTATATTTCAGAAATTAAGGTAATGAATGGCTACGGCCATATCACGATGAATGCACCTCATCCCGTCCGATTTGAGAAGTTAAGCATCGTCGAGCTACATCAGTACTGAGGTTGGAGACAACTTGGGAACCTGTGGTGCTGTAGTCTTTTTCCTTCTTATTCGAAAGGTATTTGAACCATTTGATTTTTTGTAAAATTGAATTATCTTAAAAAAAATCTTTTATTGCAATAATAACGAATCTTATCTTAAAAAAAATGAAAATTCAATTTATGAGCGATCTGCACATTGAACATTTTCCTTCCTTTGATGATTTCAATTTGAAATTCAAGGAAAAGTTTGGTAATTTTATATTGAGTGGAAAGGAAATTGGTCACGTGCTGATTCTTGCTGGTGATATTGCAAATCCATTTCTCGATTGCTATTCGGATTTTTTGCAGTACTGCTCTGCAAAGTATCGGGATGTGATTATTGTGGCCGGCAATCATGAATTCTATGGAAATGATTATTGGTCATCTGTGGATCGAATGAAAAAGTTGGCCAATTTATTCGCAAATGTTCATTTTCTCTATCAAAATTCTGTAGAAATTAATGGTGATGGAGAGCAAGTTGTGTTCCTGGGATGTACTCTGTGGAGTCATGTTCCAGATCAAGCACTTCAGGTGGTACAGAATGTAGGTGTCAAAATTTCAAAATTTCACAATTTCACAACATCCTTCTCAAATATATTCAAGTCGTTGAATGACTATAGATTAATTTCAATTATGGAAAATGGAAAATCCAGAACTTTACATGTCACTGACACTGTCAGATTTTTCCAAGAGGATGTGAAATGGTTGAGTAATGAATTGGAAAAACACAAAAACAAGAAAGTGATTGTCTGTACCCATCATGCACCAATGATGAGTGGAGTTGGAGCTCCTCAATATGAGCACACGAAAGATTTGAAAGTTCAACATTACAATCATGCATTTGCAAGTGATTTGAGTTCTTTAATCAAATCACCAATTATCATGTGGATTTATGGACATACTCACTATTCGATTGTGAAACAAACTGAAAATGGAATTATTGTGGCAGGAAATCAATTAGGATACCTTTCTTCTAAACATCCACAAATTGAGGGAAATAATTTTAGACAAGATTTAATATTTGAAATTTAATTTTTGAAACAAAATAAATACTACTGTTTAGTATTATATAGTATATCCAAGTAAATCAGAAGATTCATTTCACGAACTGCCTTCTTGAATGGAGAGGAAATGTGATAGAGTGTTGGTCAATTCGAAGATTTTGAAGTTTGTTTCAACCAATTCTTATGTAAATTTTGTTAAGAGGTTGTGAAATTCTTTTAAACAAACAGAGCGAGAAATCATACCAGATGTATCCTCACAGGAAAAAATTGAGAAGGAGGGCAACAACCACTTTGATTATTGACCAAATTCTGGCATACGAACACATCTTAAACACCTTTTTGGGTGAATGGTTTTTGAAAACTGAATTATGGTCGTTGTTTGTTGTTTTAAGATATGACTTCTTTGATATAGTTTAACATGAAGTAAACAGCAGAATTGACATTATTGACATTGAAATTTATGTAGGATGTGGAATTGAACTTGAAGTTTAATAGATAATAAAGAAAAATAATCAACTGTGCATTATTGAATATTTACATTTTGGTTTTATTACAATGTTAAATGGATAACAGTGATACATCTTTTCAGGAAGTTTATTCATTTAATTGAATACAGTGTTGGGGGTGTCAAGTTGCCATTTCACTCCTGTCACCAATATGGACAGCATGTTTGAAATTTATGTAAATTATATGGTGGTTAGAAAGAAGGAAAAACTTGCAAATCTGAGAAACAAGAACTATATTTATGAATTTAGAAACGATTTATTGTCATATTATTGAAAAAATCTGTTTACGTTATACAGTTTCTCCTCTACCATTCGTTTAGTTTCTTGTCTATTATCACTTCCATCTAGATAAAAAAGCAGTGCGCATTTACAGCCAACATAGATTGGATCTGTATAATCACCCTTACTCTTTACAATAAATAAATTACGAACAGGGGAATGATTACAACATTGACAATTAATTGCATTCTCACTCTTTTCAAAATCATCTTCAATCCAGAAATGATTCTTGAATGTGTTGATAAAATATTGAATGGGATATTGCTGGTCATCTATTTCCCGATTAATTTTCTCCTCTAATTCTTGATCACAACATTGTGCCACAAAGTTGCCCAAAATTGCTCGCACATATCTTTCACATGATCCCTTTTGCAAATTTACATCCAATGTACCTTCTCCACTGGAGCCTGAAGCTCTAACTCGTTGAGCTGTTTCAGTGGGTGGAGTTTCACTTTCTTGTGAAAAGTGATACTCATCCTCCTCTGCATTCACATTGATTATTCTGTTTGGTATTTCAGCTTCCTCAATTTGTTCTTCTTCTTCCTCTTCTCCTTCTTGGATGTCATATTCATCATCTGAACTGGCTACTTCTTGATCTTCCTCATCATCTGATTGTTGTGAATATTGAGAAAACACTACTTGCTCAGAATCATCTATGAAATCTTCTTCTTGAGAACTTTCATTGAATACCTTCCTCTTCTTGGTTGTTTCAAAGTTATCACTATTTCTTCTCAATCTTTTAAAGTTTGATTGTTGTAGCATTTTAAGAAGTATTGGTTATTTGTATGGTATGAAGTGAAATCGGTCAGATTTTTGACAGTTTAAATTTTATATTTCGATCCTACCTTTGATTATGATTATTATGGGTGTCACTTATTAATAAAACGGAATTTTTTCGGAATTCGGAATTTCCGAGATTAAATTGTTTATTTATTTTTTTTTAACAAAATTTTTTGTTACTGCTTGGAATTGTGATTGTAAATTCTCTGAATTGTCAAATAGCCTTCCAAATGTTCTTCCCCTGACCATTAAATCTCCAAAAAACCTATAAATCAAATCACTATATTGAATAGTAGCCAAACCAAATTTTAATTCCTTCACTAGACCATGTCTCATTTATCACTTGAAATTGAGATATCTGAAAATTGACCTTCTCTTTCAAATTCCAATAATCTTTCAAATAAAGTAAAAGTTGCTTCCTCATAAAACTTGAAATAAAATCTAAAGGAAAATCCATACTTGTCTAAATCCTTCTTTGTGTACTTATAGTCTGAATAATCTTTACAGAAAGGAAATGATAAATGGACTTGAAATAGTTCAGAATTATATGGAAATGGTCTAAATGCAAATAGGGATGAATATTCTGGTAGAAATCCATCAGAGAATCGGATTGGAGAAATAGGGTCATGGTTGATAAAGGGGCCATTAGAATGTTTGGTGCCATCGATTAAAAAAGAATCAGTACACCCACCATTCAAATCACCATCTTGCATATGGATCCATCTTCTTGTTAATCTTTTTGTAACTGTTTGGAAACCATCAGATGAAACTATAGGTAGCTTTTCCTTCTCTAAATCATAAATAATTGGATAAACCCTCTCGACACTGTTTGAGTTTAAATCTACGAGCATCCACATCCCCTTATCAGTAGTAAACAACTCCTGATATGTTACATTTTTCATGTTAGATTCATCATCATCATCGTACCTATAGAAAAATACCAGATATTTGCTACCTGTTAAAGGACATGAGGTTACACCCTTGTTTGTTACGTTAATTTCCTCAACGTTTTCAAAATGAACTGGTTTCATTTCATATGTGTTATAACATGGTGATGGTTCCATTTTGTAAAATTCAAGAGTGTCAAGGAAGCTCATTATAAAAATTTCATTGTTATTCTGATTGACTAATAAAATATAACGATGCTCAAATTCATGTGAACAAATAGATTCAATATTTTGGGTATCATTTTTGTAATGAAATAGAGAGATTGAGTTGTCTAAATAAATGTTCTCTTTGTGACCATTTCTAATAATTTGAGGAGAAACTGCTATTGATTCCTGCGAAGATTGACTAGACCATAACCGAGTAGGGATCGAGGAGAATTTTATCGTCTTGTATATGATCTCTGTTTTCAGAATATTTTCTTGACACAATGCAATTTTCAAATTTGTAAAGTTATTATTGTCTGAAACATAAAATTCAATACTAGATTTTGAGTATTTCTGAATAGATAAAACAGTTGAGTGGTACAAATATAAACTATCACATATTTCCTTTCTTTCAGAAACAAGATTCAAGAAAGAATACCCAATCTTAAACCCTAATTGACCTAACCTAATTAATCCAAATCTGTTATAACGAGATTTTTCCATAAATTGAGCAAGTATATACTTTGGAGATGTATTCATAGGGCACACATCTATCAAACTATTCTGGAAAATAAATTTCTTTTCAGTTTCTGAATAGAGAATCAATGCGAAAGGAATTATTCTATTAAAAACCATAAAGCTGTCCTCTTCACAATAACGATCAAAAATATCGTATGGATTCCTCGTATAAAATTCATCCAGATCATCAATGGCTGAGAGATGAGAGTTGAATTTATTGTACTTGCTTGGAATATGTTGAGGCATTTTTTTTTGGGAATAGTTTAAAGTTTCACCTAGCCGAATTTATCATTTCCGAAAACTTGAAGTTCATCAAAGTGTGAATCTCAAGGAAACAGACTTCCTCATTTCCGAGTATTGTAATCTTGTGGAAAATTATATGGAAAACATAAACAATTGGTGTTACACAAAAACTTCAATCACTGAAGAATAGTACTTTTCACAGGAGGAGTTCCACTTCTGGGGTTCAACTTGTTTCATATTAAAATTAAGGTCAACACACTCACAAACATTCGAATCCAGAGAGATTAAATCCTTAAAAGCTTCACAATAATCTTGTGAACTTTTTTCAACATTAAAAAAAAATGGAACAAGATCTTACATATCCACTTTACGTAAATTCATTCATCATTCCGATTTTTGTGTCTCTCTTGGTGGGAGTGATCATCTTTTTACTGAATGCCTTGTGGAATGCATTGTGTTTGCCTAGATATGTGGACAGAGGAGTGGATTTTACCTATCCAATAATTAATGGAATTTTGGGAGTTTTAATAGCATTGGTGGTGATGAGTTATTGGATGGCGAGTTGGTTGGCCTTAATTAATCCAATAATTATGTGTTACATTATTTGGGGTTGCTTTTTGAAGGATTTAAGAATAAGATTTGGATGTAAATAGGGAAATTCCAAATGAACTATTAAATTTTTGCCTGCATTGTTGCTCGATTGAACTTATTAATTTCATTCCAATGTTGAAACTCTGGCTACTCAATGTATCATTCAAATTAACAATAACGTTATAGAATAATTCGTGTGGTTGGGTTGAATTCTTTTTCATTTTCGTGAAGGAACGTCTAGGGTTTTAAAAGTTATTGTCCGGAAATTAAGGTAATGAATGGCTACGGCCATATCACGATGAATGCACCTCATCCCGTCCGATTTGAGAAGTTAAGCATCGTCGAGCCACATCAGTACTGAGGTTGGAGACAACTTGGGAACCTGTGGTGCTGTAGTCTTTTTATCTTGATGAAAAATTGCTGATCTTAATTAAGAATTTCAAAAAGAATGAAACAATTGTTGGGCTTTATTTGCTCAAATCTCTTTCAAAAACTCTTTCACACAATTTTCTTCCATCAAATCTACTTTCTTTAGATCTATAGGTATTATAATTTCTAGAATCCTTCAATTCGAATCCATTATTGCACAACAATTCCCATAATGCAAAGGTGGAATTAGTCATTACAAAGTTGGCAGAAAAACTATTAGAACTTTGACTCAAATCTTGACCCCAAATCAAATTCAACTCATGACCTTCAAAGACAACTTGAGAAATTTGTTGTCCTACTACGTAATCACGACTACTTGGATAGTCAACTCCGAATAATTCCTTGAAAACTGAAGTAGAAAGTCTCAAAGCTTGATAAACATCAAATTGACCAATGGCTTCTCTTACATAAATGTATTCCTTGGTTGGTTTCTTGGCAGTAACCTTGCCAACAAGTGGAATTCCTTTAATTTCAGGTAGCTCTTCAACCTTTGGTTGTTCGACTGGCTTTTCCTTCTTGATTGGAACAATGTTAGTTGGTGGAGGTGGAGGTGGCATTTTGGTGATTGTTGTTAAATTTGTTTTTTTTGTTGAGTGTGAAATTGTGTTAGTTTCAGCCATTTAAAGGGTTTCATATCTAAACCGGAAAGTTGCAATGTTGTGAACTGGAAAGAAGATGAATTCTATCGTGCAACACTTGAATAATTGTAAAACGAACGGACTCTATTGTTTCCTTTTGTGGTAATTGAACATTGTCATAGTTAACATTCTGTAGATTGATGCAAAGAAAATTTTGAGCTTTCCGTTTCTCTATGAACAACAAACACAGGAAGCAACACCCAATAAACGACAAGTCAACCATACAGTTTCTTCACACAAAAGTCACCAGTAAATTGTACTCATAATAGAAATTCACAATTTCAATTCTTCTGAAAGCATCACAATAATGCAGATGAAGCATTAAGGTGGTGGTTGACTAAAATGCTTTTTCGTTTATTTTACAAGGATAATAATGTTCTATATCTCATTCATTCTTTATTTAATTTTGCAACCAAGTTTTCAAAATATCTCTTAACTATCCTATTCTGAAATATAACAATTGGTAGATCATCATTACCTCTTCCTTTTCTTAAAATATTTGACCTGTATATCTTTTTTTGAGTTTCTTCCGGCATTGAATAGGGTAGAGAAATATTAGTACTAATAGGCTTTCTTAATAATTGAAAAGCCAATTTTCTAATCTCTATTTGTATCTCTACTGGCAACAATTCAATTTCATGCAACACCAGTCCATCGATGATCTTCTGTAAACATCTATAGTTCACATCTGAACCTGTATTAATACAATGCCTAACATATTCTAAATATACTGGCTTTGTCCCAGTTATATCCAATACCCGCGATATGATTTGTTCATCAGTAATATTATTTAACTTGTTTAAATATTTAACACCAAAGTCATTGGATGGCTCTGAGAATTCCGATGTCCAAAGTCTGCCTCCTGCTGTATCCAATCCATCAAAATAGCCATCAGATGCCACAATTAACAACCCAACCTCTCTTGATGTGTACTCTCGTATCATATTCACAAAGTTTTCTGTAATCTCTGTATTTCTATTGGCGTTATCTATAACAATAATTGGGCAAATTTGTTCTGTTTGTTTCAGTAAACCTGTATACTGATTCATTGTAATTTGAATATCGGACCACCTTGCAATACCCTTAACAAAAATGTTCATACGTTCGGCTAATTCTTGAATGGTTGTTGTTTTAGTTAGACTTATTAGAAAGTATGGATATGGTTTGAGAGTCTTTAAACTTTCCTTTAGCATTGTTGTTTTTCCAATTCCACTCTCTCCATAAAATCCTCTCATCCTTAATTGACAATTTTTCATTTGAATGAGAGTGTTTGTGAAAATATCATAGAATTCGTTTTTGATTACAAAATCCTCATTTTGAATCTTTCCAGTGTAGAACGAAGAGTTGAGCATTGAAATTCTATCGAGCACTGGACGAACAATTTCGACTTTTGTTGTCCCCCCAGAATATAAATAGTAATAACATAGTGCAGCAATTGCTATTGCGAATGTAAAAAAACCATTAACCATTGTACACAGAAATATTCTGCCGTTGGGAAATACCTTGTTGAAACTGTGCAAGTTAATATCAGTAGACATATTAAGGATTTTTTTTTTCAGAATCTTATTGCTACCATGCACTTTAATAATTTTGATTATTTACTTTATTTTAAATAAAAGTGTGAATTGAACAATAACAATACTTGATCACCAAAAAATTGAGAAATTAATGCTGTTTCAGGATTAATTTGACGAAGCGAATAATAAAATTTAAATTCAAAAAAATGTTTTCATCATCCACCCTCATCTTTGATACAAGTAAAAAGGGGATTCTTTCACTCTATAGAACAGTACTCAAGGAAGGAAATAAATTCCCAAAGGAAATACAACGTACCTTTGTCAAACAAAAGGCCTCGACCATGTTCCGAAAGGATGTACCTCCACAAGAATTAGAAGATGCATTCCGACTTGCATTGACACACATTGATAATATTCGTGCTCAAGTTGAGACTCATAGAAAATTATATGCTGATGATAGGCTTTCGCCTGAGGACTTGGAAAGAATTAGAAAGGAGGAATTGGAAAGAGAAAGTCAAAGATATCGTGATGAGGAAAAACAAGGATGGGATAATTAGTATTGCAATTTGTTTTGATTATTTTCTTGGATTGAGCTGCTATTAATTGCGTGTTATTTATTATAGATTCCGAATATAATGTTCTACTTTATCGGAGTTTTTTCAGTTTAATGTTATCTTTTTTTGAAATTAATATATTATTAATTATTATTATTATTGGTATTATATTACTAATTTTTATCCACACTCGTTGATTTTTCCATAGATGATGATTACACTTTGTAATCTCCACAAGAATTCTTTTCTGTTGGACTGTTATCAATTCTATCCCTAAATTCCTTTGCTTTTTCTTCACAAGCAATTTTAAATTGTTCAATTACATCTTTACATTTTTCTTGTCTATTGGTTGGATTTTGTTTGAAACATTCCCGAACAGCTGTTGCATCACAAATTTGAGTGACGCCATTAATTTGTGTTCGTTGTTCCATTTTTTTATTAAAATTAGAAAATTAATTGATTGAAAATAATTGAATAAATAATAATAAGTATTATTGAGATGAATATTTTGAAAATCCCCCAATATTTCATATTTTAATCTTCAGATAAAAGCTATACTCGCTAAAACAAGCTGTTGAGGCTTTTATTACAGATTAGTTAACCACACGAATGCTCATTGATTGCATCTTATTTACAAGTAATTGATTAAGATGAATACATTGATCTACACTTTCAAGTTCGTATGAATAATAGTAAGAATTGAGCTCTTTGAGATGTGGTTTCACTTGTTCAATCTCTTCTCTTGTCAATATGTTATCGATACACTCCTTGGCAATATTAATGGTCTTGATTGGAAGAACGAGACGAGAGGTACTGGTTATGAATGCCTCCTTCCAATTTAATAAATCTCTAATGGTTGGATTATCTTCTGTGTATTCACTACTTTTAAGAACTGTTTCACATGATTCTTCTTCTGTGGAATTTTTGAGAATGGATTGAGCTTGATCTTGAGTTGGAATTAACAATCCTCGAACACTTCCAAATAAAATTCCATCTCTAGCAGTGACAACCTTTCCATCCCTGTTAATAATAAAGAAATTAGAGCTAGTTCCCTCTCTGACAATTCCACTCTCTTCACACATTAACACTTCATTGGATGATTGAGTTTTCTTATTTAACATTGAGTTTCTTTCAGTAATCCAAATACTATCCTTTGCATTTCCAAGATGGCATCTACTTCCTGGAACTATATCTACAAAGACTGGTTTGGAAGGTCTCTCACCCAGCTTTGTAATGTGTGAATAGAGATCAAAGGATGTAGAAATTTCAGATGAGCTCTTTCTTTGATGATACCAAACGAGTAAGAGAGTCACTTTTAATTCTTCCACTGATAATTGATCACATTCATTTGGATGTTCATCATCAACATTGATTGAATATTCCGCAATACTTTGTCCAAGAGTTTTAACAACTTCTTCCAAAAACAATTCATGTTTTTCATTGTTATTCGATTTCTCTACACTTGACAACAAAGATAATGGATACATTCCTATGGAACATTCTTCAATTAGTGATTCGGATTTTGGTGAATTTGTATTAATTTCCAAATGTTCATCATTGATCATCTTCATGGTTGTATAAATCAAACGATGGACATGAAACTTTAATTGAAAAACCGAGTGTCGATGCAAAGTTCTCATTGCCGTGTAGGCTCCTCTCGGAAATTGTTTCAAAAAATCTGTAGAATTGGTGGAAACATCAAAATCCGTAACTATTTTACCATTCTTGAAGAGGAGATTAATAGATGACTTGGAATTTTTCGTAATTAATTGTTTAATGATTGATGAGGTTGCAATTTGATGATTTATCATTTTTTTTTGGAAATTTTAAAATTCAATTTTAATATTTTGTTTTCAAGTTGTGAAATTGATTTTCTTTACTTCTGAAAATTTAAAATTGATATTTGGTTGACTTTCATACAGAATTTGTTATTCTCTATCCTTGAAGCAAATTATTGTTGAATGGATACTATCAAATATATATGAAATTGAACTTGATACATAGGCCTAATTGAACTTTATCATAAACAACTGAGTTTCCAATCTCCCAGAGATAATCCATGAAATGTTGATTGAACTGTTTAGGAAACTAATTTTGTAATAAATATTGTAAAAATTTCATACAACAACAAAAAAGGTCAAATGAGTTTCTTTATCATTACAACAAGGTTCAGATCAGGCAATGCTACTATAAAACGTTTGATCAATCCATAGAAATCCATCCAGTATAAATATAAATGAATAATATCAAAACTCCCAATTACCATAAGCATCCTCAAGGTGTCATACCCGTCCAACCACTACTACTTGTCGACAACCATTATCTGATAACTCTTCAATGAACCAATTGAAATGATTCTAATAAGTGGTTCATTTTGTTACATTTGTACAATTTATACAATGTGAAATTTTAAGATTCAAAAATGATTGAATTACAGTACGATTAAATTGAATATATTACTACAGCTTATTACAATAATTGGCTCCATATATAGCTGCGCGTCAACAAGTAAATGAACTTGCTTGTTGATCCGCCAATTTATGCATTTGGTAAGAATTATTTGCCTTCCGTTAAGGGAACTAAGAATCACCAAAAACGACTTTCCAAATAAATACGAATGTTGGTTGATTTTGCATTTTTTGTCGTAATTCACAGTTAACATCTTTTTATGTTGATTGTAATTAAGGACCCAATATCTCTTTGAATTGTTTACTGGTTGTCTAACATAATTGAGTAACAATAAGTGTTTAAAAGGTGTTATTGTGCCTTAGTTGAATCTCTCATAACCCATACTATTGTTCAATAGAGAGAATCCTCCTCAATGATGCACTAAACAACAAGGGTTGAAAGTTTGTTATTGTTTTAATTGACAATGAAGGGAGATCTCTGTCCTAGGAAAATAACTCAACCCGAAAATAGTTTAAAAAAGAAACTCTAGCCTAACCCTTGTTGTTTTCTTCTTTCCCAATCAATATTGCATCTAAATTAACGTGCACATTCATTCATCATTTTGATCTTCAGATCATCACCTAGTTGTGCTACACGCGAAAAGAAGAAAAACGTTTTTTGGAAGGCGACGTTGAATTAAAAATTGGCAAATTGTTTCGCGCTTATTTTTCCCTGCACCTGACGAGTCTAATTTTATTCTTCGGATCCAAAAAAATCTGCACCGTTACACTTGGTGGAAAACTCTGGTTTAAATTATTGTTGTTGTTCATTCAGATAATATAGAGTGGCGAGAATTGCGCCTATCAAATATATATTGGACAAACAACAATACCTTGTACTATAGTACCAGTAGTTAGATACTACACACACAACCTCACAACTCCTCACAACAATAGGTTTATTGTCATTTTGTAGATATTGTATTCTTTAACCCAACACAACCGATTGGAAATTTTGTACCATGTCGTCTTCTAATTATTTACAAAGGAGTCTTCATCATTATAATTCATCTCCTTGTCTGACAAATACTACACGGTTATTGTCATCCTATGCGACTAATAATAATTCTGTTGGACCAAAACAAATTATTACACCAAAACCTGTTAAAGCATCACCGGCATTCTGTAAACCTTCTAGCAATTTGAAAACCAATCCTCCAAAATCCAACTTTTCATCTCCTTCTCTTGATACTTCTCCAACATCGCCTGTTGATGTTTTAGGAGGACAATTTAAGAATATTGTTGAAAATGGTTCTTCACCAAACATCATATCTGGAACACCAGAAAGATTAGCCAACGAAGAACTTCACAAAATTCTTTTTTCTCATCCTTTATCAGCATCAAGAGATGATTCACTTCCACAATCTCCACAACCAGCTGATAACAAGCAAGAAGAAAAGCCATATGATCTTCCAATTTCTCCATTCTCCCCTTTTATTTCCCACTCACCTTTTCCAACACGTACATTTTCACCACCAACAATTGAACTAGATATTAACGAGTCTTTACTCATCGATGATGAGTTAAACTTTACTGATGATGTCATCCTTGAGGACTCGTATGATGAACAAGACCAACCAAGAAGTGTACCAAGTACTTTTGGTTATGACGATGAAGATTTTCACTCTTTACGAAACGATCAACGAAAGAGAAGAAACTTTGTTACTCAGGAAGACATTTCATTCCTTATTGAATTGAGAACAAGACCTAAGGACAATGGCCGTTTTCCAGATGAAGTCGAATACCATAGAAGCTCCTGCCATTCTAAAGTAGAGGATGGATATTTTGGAGCTGAAATGGGTCTTTTAAGTTTTTCTCCACCAACCTCCCGCATTCTCAATTACTAAGCTTTTGTAATAGTACCTAGCCTACATTCCCACCAGTTTCATGTATATATCCCCTTCTAATTATTTTTCGAATTTGTAAATAATTTTAGTGTAGACTAGCTCAATATAATTCACTATTAATTGGATATTGTTGAGGAACTTTAAATAAACTTTTCAATGTAAAAACACATTGATCATATTTAATTATCAAGGTCAATTAAACAGGGCAAATCTAGTGGTTTTATTTAAAACAATGATTATTGTCTTGTTCTTTTAAAGAGAAATCCACTTCTTACATTCTTTCTACATAAAAATATATTTTCTTCATCTCCTAGTTGGTATGGTTCAAATTGTACTTTCTGAAGTCCTCCTTTAGCCCATGTTCCATTCTGTTGTTTCCAAATATTGAAGGATATAAACAGTTCCATTAATCAGATCTTTTGAATGTCATCACACACTTACCTTGCTGTGATTTACTAAAATATATACATCCCTAGAATTGTCATAAATTATCGAACACTAATAACACAAAATTCACAAAGAATTCCAATTATGTGTAAACACAACAAACACTACTCAATAGAACACATACATGTTTATGTGAAATTCCATCACCATTGATGGTGTAAAATTGTTTTTCATCAATTGAATCATCTCCTTTTCCTATAACGAGATAATTATTAACAGAAATATTTTCACTATTAGATTCCACATAAAATTCCACTCCGATCACACTATTCTCTCCATCATTGCTGCTACTATTGCTTGGAGCCGATAATCGAAAAAGATTTCCAACAGACATTTTTTTGAAAATTGTCAACCAGCTTATCAATTATTATTTCAATATAATTCTGAATGGTTTTTGGATTGAATATGTTTGGATAAAAAGGTTTCATTTTCATTCACATCATTGGTCCATTGGCTGAACTTGATCTTTATGTTTTCAACAAAGTTCAAAGAATGAAGCTTCCCGCCAAAACCGTACATTTCTTTCGTTTTTTCAAATCTAAAAAAAATCACGCACCAACTGTTGTCAGTTAAAGTGTACTCATTGAAAAGTAATTTATTGAGGAAGTTGAGGACAGCAGACACATCATCATTGATTGAAAAATATGGGCGTTGTTACATCAAAAGAACCGAAGGAGGCAAAACCACTTGATGCAAGTAAGCCAGCGGAAGCTCCTAAGGAAGTTGTTTATGATGCTAAGGTTCCGATAGTATTTGAGGAAGAGTTGAATGGCTTGGATTTAATGTTTGGATTCTGTCGATTTACGGACAAGGAAAATAATACTACCGATTTTTATATTTCATGTATTAAGAGGGAAAAGGATCTTGTTGTTATTGCTGTTGATGGAGAAGTTTGTTTTGAGAAGATTGTAAATTGTTATGAATTTGAGGATTTGGTAAGTTTGTGGAGTATGCTCGAATTTCTCTAACTGAGAATATTATAAAGAGGAAAATATTGAGTGTTAAAGTCAAAGTTGGAAAAGTATCGATGGTCAAGATTTTCCGAGCATTCCAAAAGGCCATTGAGAAAAAGAAAGTTAATTTCACCTTGGATGAAACACAACAGAATGGAAAATTAATGGTCGAACTGAACATCAACAAAATAAGAACTGAGCTAGGATTTAGGATGAAACCACTTATGGATACTTTTTATGAGAAAGTATTTGAATCATTTTTGGTTCCATTGGCAGACTTTTATTTTAATAATTTTGAGGAATCTGAACATGATGAATTAAGAAAGTTGGAAAAAAGATGTAAAAAATTAGAGGAGAAATTGGCCTTCCTTGAATATTGTAAAAAATGTTACGAAGAAGATGAAAAGAAAAAGATACCATCCCCAACTCCTGTCACTGTGGTTATGCCAGTGAAGGATGTCTCAATGGCGTAAGTTTGTCCTCTATTTACTCAATTCTTCTGATCATTCTTTATTTTAGAGTTGATGAACCACCTCCTCTCATCATTTCATCCTCCCAAATTTCAATGTTAGAATCCAAGAAATCACATCATTCCCTTCCACCTCCAACCCCAGTTCTCGTTTTGAAACCAGTGATTGGTAGAAAGCCATTACCAGTCATTGAAACACCAATGACAGTACTTGAGGCCATTTCTAAACTACTTTCCAAAAAGAAGAGCCTTATCAAGGAAAAACAAATTTCTTACCTCGATGTCGATGCATTTAATTGTGTTGTGAGAGCGCTTACTTGTGGTAAGCTTGAAAAGAAGACCGTGGTGTATGAAATAGTGAAAGATACATTGGAAACTGTAAAGACAGCTTACAGGAATAGAAACAAGGAGCAACCAAAATCGAACACACCTAGTTGGGATCCTCAAATTAATTTGAAATCTGCACTGATGAAAATGTCATTGTGGGAGTTTGATGTATTTGAGATTCCAGAAAAACCAATGGTTTCCGTTGGTTTCTACATTTTCCTTGAAAATGATTTGATGAGAAAATTTGATATTCCAGAACAAACACTAATCAATTTTTTAAATCAAGTAGAGTTTGGTTATAACAACAATCCTTTCCACAATTCAAGAAGAGCTGTAGAGGTTCTACAAGCAGTCAACTTTTTTATCCACAATAGTGACCTGGAATACATGTTATCGGACGAGTCAATTTTTGCAGCTTTAATAGCAGCCATAATACTTGATTTTAATCATCCAGGTTTCAACAACACTTTCCAAATGAATACTAATAGCTATTTATCAATACTGTACAATAACAGATCAGTGCTAGAGAATCACCACCTTACAGGAGCTTTTGAACTACTCTATTCTGAAGAAAATAATATATTCAAAGGCCTCTCTGAGGATCAATATCAGGATATAAGAGAAACAATAATTCAGATTGTTTTGGCTACTGATATGAGCAGTCACTCTTTCACTTTGAACAGATTTAGAACCAAGCTTGGTAATGATCCTGATGAGGCCGATTTTTCATCTCTAGAAGATTCGAGGTTAATGTTACAAATGGTAGTCAAGGTAGCTGATATTTCGTATACTTTCAGAGAAACAAATCAATATTTGAAATGGGCTGGACTTTTGGAAGAGGAATTCTTTATTCAAGGTGATACAGAAAAGAAAATGGGGTACCAACCATCAGTTTATGGAGACAGATCTAGGTCACTCCAAAGGGTATTCCAAAGAACCTATCTCGCCTCGATTACTAATCCAATTCTATCGACCTTCACCAAAGCATTACCTAAATTATCATTCCTCCAAGGATATCTTCAAAAGAATGAAGCAGTGTGGCCATCCCCAATGAATTCCTCTTCATTCAGATTGATGCCAGTAACTAATATTATTGAAATTGTTAAATAAATTCCTTATTTATAACACGAGTTTAATTCATGTCCTAAAGTTAAAATAGAAAAAAGTTCAAAGTTGAGTTGAAACTTTTTCTATTTTTAAAAATTTAAATTCAAATATTAAAAAATATCATCACAGCAACAAGGAACAATTTTATTCTCATCATAATTCGAATTGAATTTTGAACGTTTTGGAGTTAAGAATATTGCATCTACACACAATCAACAAGAACATTAAAACCGTTTAGTATTATAAAATAACATTATAAATTATCATCATCATCACCAAACAATATGAAATTAGTAAAGAAAGATATTGCGGCAAAGGACGGAGAAGGCTACGTTGAATTAATACCGGAAATTGATGAAGATTTCTGGCACATGTATCATATTATTGCTATCAACGATAGAGTGAGAGCAACCACCATTCGTAAAGTTTCAAAGGAAACTAACACTGGTCTCGTCTCCAATGAAAAAGTCAAAATTACAATAACTATTGCCGTAGAAAAGATTGACTTTGATCCGAATGGTGGATCTTTCCGTGTTTCAGGAAAAAACATTTCTGAAAACAAGTACATTAAACTTGGTCAATATCACACATTTGATTTGGAATTGAATAGAAAATTGTCTATTTCTAAAGGAAGATGGGATCAAGTATTTTTGGATCGAATTGAAGAAGCTACAGACATGACTAAGAATGCTGATTTGGGTGCCGTAATTATGAGTGAAGGAAAGGCCCATATTTGTATCATTTCTCAACATATGACATTGGAAAAACAAAAAGTTGAAAAGAGTATTTCAAAGAAGAGATATTCTGCTGAAGCTCACGAAAATGATTTGGGTAAATTCTTTGAGGCCATTATGAGAGGTATTCAACAACATTTTGATTTTGAAATTGTGAAATGTGTCTTGTTGGCCTCTCCTGGTTTTACTAATGAACAATTTTTTGAATATATGGTCAAGACATGTCAACAAAAGGAAAATAAGGAATTACTGGCTCACAAGGATAAATTTGTTCGTGTTCACTCCAATACAGGACACTTGCACTCATTGAAAGAAGTCTTACAAGATGAATCTGTCATGAAGAGATTGGCTGATACAAAGGCTGTCAAGGAAGTTAAGGCCTTGGAGGAATTTTACACTGTCTTGGCTAATGATCCAAATAAGGCTGTCTATGGTCCTAAACATGTCATGAAAGCTGCTGAGCATGATGCTATTGACACATTGTTGATTACTGATGAATTATTTAGATCTAGTGGTCTCAAGGAAAGAACAGCATTTGTGAGATTATGTGAAAATGTTGAAAAGACCAATGGTAAGGTCTTTATGTGTTCTGCCATGCACGTTGCCGGTGTTCAGCTCAATAATATGACAGGTATTGCTGCTATTCTGAGATTCCCATTTACTGCTGATGAAGATTCTGATGACAGTGATAGTGATGATAGTGACGAAGAAGAAATTTAAATTATTTGTAAATAAATTCCCTAGTTAATTAATATTGAATTTAGTACATGGAATATTCTTAAGTTGACATCTGTTCATTCGCTGATGAATTGATTTACAATCATATTACATTTAATCAAAACTAAATTCAGCTTAATGCAAATAACCATAAGGAAATAATGTTGTTTCATGAGACAAATGGTTACAGCAAATGAATAAAGGATGGAGTAAAGTAAGGCTGTATATAAAGATAAGACAAGCAAAAGGCTACAGCGAGCGGGGCTTGAACCCGCGACCTTAAGCGTGTTAGGCTTACGATCTAACCAACTGATCTATCGCTGCTTGGAATATAATATTCCTTAGTTTGTATTAAGGTATACAGCTCTGATTCAGAAATTATTTCTTCAATTAAGCTAATGATTAGGATTAATATTTGGTGCGATAATAACTAATTTATTACTAGTAAACCCAATTTACCAATCAGCCATATGTGATTCTTGTTTTCCGATTTGATAAACATCAAAACCAATAGTTTCCAAATCTTTTCTGTTCAAAATATTTCTACCATCGAACAAGTAAGCTGGCTTCTTCATACCTTCGAATACTCGTTTGTAATCATATTGCTTGAATTCATCCCATTCTGTAAGAACCAAAATAGCATGAGCATCAGACATGGCTTCATATGGATCTGTTGACACAAAAATGTTCGATTCGACAAGTTCACTTTCTCTGGATGATTCCATCTTGGCACTGAAATCTCCATCATAGCAATCGTTCATAATACTCTTCATGTCATACATGATTTGTTTCTTGGTAACTTTTGGATCATAGATGTGAATTTTAGCACGTTCTTCCAACAATGATTTGCAAACAAAAATGCTTGAAGTTTCACGAGTGTCAGAAGTGTCCTTCTTGAAGGCAAATCCCAAAACACAAATCTTTTTACCACTGACAGTATTGAACAATTTGTGAATTACCTTTTTAGCAAATCTTTCTCTTTGGAAATTGTTAATTTCAATAATTCCATAGAAATATTTGGCAACTTCTGGTAAATTGTAATGATCAGCCAAATAGACCAAATTCAAAATATCCTTTTGGAAACAACTTCCTCCAAATCCAACACTAGCTTGCAAGAATTTAGATCCAATTCTTGTATCCTTTCCAACTGCGAAGGAAACTTGTTGAATATCTGCACCAGTCTTTTCACAGAGAGCAGAAATAGCATTCATTGAAGAGATTCTTTGAGCCAACATGCAATTAGCGACAAGCTTACTCAATTCACTTGACCACAAATTAGTAGTAATAACTCTCTCCTTTGGAACCCATCTTTCATACACAGATGAAAGAGCTCTAATGGACTCTTCATCTTCACCTCCAATCAACACTCTATCAGGATTTTGCAAATCACTAATAGCAGTACCCTCTGCAAGAAATTCCGGATTGGACAAGATATCAAAACGAGCCTTGCTTTCACCACTTTCCAAAATTCTCTTCACTGCAATAGAAGTACGAGTAGGTACTGTTGATTTTTCCACAATAATCTTTCTTCCACTCTTAATAGTATCCCTTAATTGTCTTGCACAAGATTCTACATATTTCAAATCAGCTGCTCTTCCCTTACCAACACCATAATACTTTGTTGGAGTATTCACTGAAAGAAATATAACATCGGAATCAACAACTTGTTGATAATCAGTGGTAAAGTGCAAATTCTTTCCTCTTCTCTCCATGACAATTTCTTCCAAGCCTGGTTCAAAGATTGGCAACTCGGCACTATTCCAAGCATCAATACGTTGTTGATTCATATCATAAATAATTACTTGAATATCGTGGCACTTGGTAGCAATAACGCTCATTGTAGGACCACCAACATAACCAGCACCAATACAGGCTATCTTTTTAATAACCAGTGGTTGTTGTGGTTGTTCTTCTTGATCTGTGGTGGTATTCTTCTCTTGATCGGATGGAGAAGAGTGATCGTCAACGAGCATTGTTTTGTTTTTTAAGCTTTTGGAAAAAATCAATGAGGACTGGAATTTACAGTAGAGGGAATTAGAGTAATTCTAACGTTTGGTATTGTCTCAAATAATTATTGGCCAACAATACACAATGATAAATGAAGAGGAGGATAATGTAGATTATCGGATTCTTTTTTAAAAAACTCAATATAAAACTCAATCCATTGGAAGAGTTGAAATGGAGTTTTTACAATGTTTTAAGGAAGAACATTGAAGTATCTAAAAGGGTTTTTTGACTGATAAAGTATTGAAAAGAATATTCAACTGTTGATAATTTTGTAATAATAGATGTTAGAGAACCCAAAGCCGAATCGATAATTTAGAAATACTGCTGCAGTATTAATACTCTACCTTTTACAATCAATTGTAATTTGGATTAAATTTATTTAATAACTTTTTCATCTTTAAAAAAATTCATTTAATTTCCTTCCATCATCACAACACACAAATTATTACACAAATATAAAGAATTTTACGGGAATATAGATCACAACATAATGCCTTCACAATTAGATGATGACAATTCCATCATTCATTGTGATTTACTCATCAAGGAATATTTATCATGGAGAGGTTTTACGAGAACTCTCACCAATTTTGAAACGGATCGTAAATTAGATAAAAACAAGGCTTTCCAAACGGATAGGATTGCAGACCAATTATTTACCTTTTTAAAAAGCTATGATATTCAATCATTCATGGATTATTGGAAGTATTTGGAGAAGAATTTCTTTCCTAAATTATATGAATCGAGTGGATTTCAAAAGGCTTCTTCACAATCATCTGATCAATATGAACAACAAGGTAGTGGTAATACTATTGGTGGATCCTCCTCTAATATTGATGCTACTTCATCATCATCATCATCAACAATAGGTGGTCTTTCTTCCTCGAGTTCTCAACTTGATTTGATGAGTGGAAATGTTATATCATCTTCATCACTCAATGTTTCTTCATCGGTGAATGATTTGAATAGCAATACGACATCAAATTCATCAACAGGAGGTGGAAATTCAACACAATCCATGATGATGCCTTCCTCTTCTTCCTCTGCATCATCTAATAATGTGAGCAGTAATGTGGCTCCGATTGGTTCACTCCTCGGAAGACATGCCTCATCATCAACATCATCCTACTATGAAACTATTAGAAAATTAGAACAATCATTGAAAAAGTACTATGTTGTGAATTGTGCACAAAATAGAAGAATTAAAGAATGTAGAGAATTTTTCGAACGATTCGGTCATGAATTAATACAGGAACAAGAATGGAGACCATGGTTTGCCTTGCCGTACTTGCTAGCTCAGACCGTGGCTACTTCTACTCATTCAGCTTCTAGATCATCTGGCAATTTGGATGGAATGGATAGTTCAACATCTGGCAGTATGACCGAAAGAGAAAGAAGAGAATCTAATGCACCACTCTTACAATCACATTCCAATGTCTTGACAATTATTGAACAATTTGTACCAGAGCTTGAACCATTCTTTAATCACAAATGGGCAGAAATGTTATATGTTTGTGTACAAAATTTCATAGCCACTGCCATCATGTCTGTTGAGAAACCAACTCTACTCTTGATGGAATCAGAGAAGAGAGATAGAATGAATGTCCTCAAGAAGAAATTGGATGTTTTAATTAGTGAAAATGAAACTCTGAAAAGCAAATTGTTAGCTGCAGAGGCGTACATTTCCAAATTGGAACAAGAAGTTGGAATTAATAGAAGAGAAACAAGTATCCCTTCAAATGGTAGTACTTTGGACATTTCTGATTTACCACAGGAAAGCGTAAATACTGATTCGACAGTTGCAATGGGCAATAAGACTCCTAGAAACAAGTCCTTCCATCAATCCTTCTCCTCTCTCAATATTTCCTCAGTGAGGCAGAGTAATAATAGCAGTAATAGCTCATTGGTGACTCCACAAAAGCCTACCCTCTCACCAAGCTCACCAAATACAACCAATAATAGTACAACTCCGACTGAACAAAGTACAACCAGTGTATTTGACAATATTCAATTATTTAATTTGAAACCTGTTTATCCTGTCAAGGTTTTTACAGGTCATAAGGATTATATCACATCACTGAAATTTTCACAAGATGGAAAATATTTAGCATCCAGTTCAAAGGATAATACAGTCAGAATTTGGTCACTTTCTGGAAATAATAATTCAAATTCTGTTACTTCAATTCAAACCTATGAATGTGGAACCAAGGCCATGTGTCTTGATTGGTGGAGCGCATCAAATGGAAAGAAAGGATCATCCAATAATATGGTAGTTTGTGGATTGAACAATAGAAAGGTTAAAATTTTGGATTTGGATAAGAGAAAATGTACAGGAGAGTTTTGCACTGAAATATTCTTCCCAAAGGTCAATGCTATTGCATGTTGCGGATCTACAATCAGAAATAGTGATTATTGTGTTGTCAGTTGCTCAAGCTATCAAAAGTCAGACTCTGGAAGCAACACACCTGTACCAATATTACCATCATCAGCTGGGGGAAATAGCTCACCAAGTTCATCAGTTTCAGGAATGCTTTTAGGCTACAATTTGAACCAAATGAAGCTGGAAAACAAGTTTGTCATTCAACCAAAATCTGTACCAATACTCGACATCAAATTTAATCATAACGGAACAATGATAGCTACTGCTGGTAGTGATGGGTTTGTGAGAATTTTCGACACTGCCTCAAAACAACAGCAACCATTTTGGACTTGGAAGGCTCACGATGGTGAAGTTACAAATGTTCATTTCAGTGAAAATGAAACCTCTGTACTAACTTGTGGGTCTGATGGTAAACTCATTGAATGGTCAATTCACAATACTGGCAAGGTTTTGAATCAAATTCAATTACAAAATCCAGTAGCATTTGGGTCTGAAAAACAGCATGCCAATTGGATTGATACTAGAATTGGACTCTGTTCCACGAGTGAAAGAATGTTCGTTCTCAACTATCCAGGTGTCATATTTTCTCTCCTGCACAATAGCCCAACACATTGTCTCATGACAAAAGATTTGTACAGCTCAACTCAAAATAATAATGCCACTATTACTGCTGGAGATTTTTCACCAATGACCAATGTTGATTGGTTCAATGCCGCATTTGGAGGAGCTTCTGGAAATACTTATCAATACCTTAATTGGATTGCTGCTTCTCATGGATTGAATAATAATATTTACTTGTACAATATGGATTTGAGTTAAATGATGTAAATAAAATAATCTAATTTATCTGAAATTTAAATTCATAATGGGTTGATGAAGAAATCTCAATCCCTTAAAGGAGTTGTTAATTAGTTTGAGGTTACAGAGTTGAATTCGAATGAATGTGAAACAATAATTCAATTTAATAAATTGATTGGCTTGAAAACGAATTCGGAAATAAATTACTCAATCTCTTATTTGTTCTTAAATCTCCGTGATTGGCGCTCAAATAAAAAAAACAATAAAAAAAATAGCAGAAAACCAAAGACACTTTCAAGCTGTTTTTTTAAAGCTTTTTCGGAATTTGAAATTATTCTACTACCACACCAACTAGTATGGGCAATACATTACGTAGGATTGGTAAAAATCCACCCCAATCTATTTCGCTTCGTCAGCTGATGAGCAAGGAAATTGATTTGGAGAGGAGAAAGTATATTGTTACAGGATGTTCGAGTGGATACGGATTGGCATTAACAAAGTTATTAACCTCTCTGAATGGACATGTTATTGGTACGGTTAGAACAATGGAAAAGGGGAAATTAACATTTGATACTGTTTATGAACATTTGGAAAAAACACAACCAAAGAAACCTGGATTATTTGAAACTATGGAATTGGAATTGACAAGTTTGGATAGTGTGCGGAATTTTTCACAAGAATACACTGCAAAACACTCTAATTTACATGCTCTGGTTAATAATGCTGGAATTGGACTTCTTCCAGAATTTAAGAAAACACAAGATGGATTTGAGGAAACATATCAAGTTAATTTATTAAGTCCATACTATCTGACAGCTCAGCTTGTACCATTATTGAAAAGAGGAGTCAGAGATTATAATCAAGCTTCTAAAATATTATTTATTTCATCTAAAATTCATCATTATCCAAGAGATGAAAACTTTCTTTTAGAAAAACTCTGGAATGAACCAAAAGAATATCAACCTAATAAGCAATATGCCTATTCGAAATTAGCATCAATTTTGGTAATGCTTGAAATGGCTGAAAGATTAGAATCGAGTAATATTATGGTAAATGCATTGGATCCAGTGGGAAGTTTATCATTGAATACTAATTTCCACAGGTATAGTGAAGAAGATGCTAAACAAAATTTAATGTCCTTCCTAAGACGATTCAAACAAATAACATCACCAGATAAGGCTGCTTATTATGCTCTCAATATTCTTGCAAATCCTGATTATGAAGATACCACAGGAGAGTACTTTACCAGAATGAATGTGAGATTACCAAGCCGATTGGCTAACAATGAAGATTTATGTATTGACATGCTTGACCAGACAGAATATTGCATTTACACTGCCTTGAAGAATAAACAACAACAAAATCATTAATTACCAATCAAGATCGATTAGCTAGTTCACAGACTTGTTTTATTACAATTTTGAAATTCTATTCACTGGAACAAAGTCAATATACAAATCAAAAAAGTTCTCCTTTTGCTTGTACTTGGCATAGAGTGAAATAATATCCCACCATTCTCTAATTTCTGAAGGTTGATTGGCATAATATTCAGAAATTTGAATGGTATTTACATTATTCACACTCACTCGATGTAAAATATTCCATGTGGAATATCTTGAAATAACATTTCTAATAGTCAATACAGAGACAGATTCATAGAAAGGCACACTTGTTTCGTGATAGAGTTTTTCAAGAAATTCATGACAACTCTTAACAAACTTATCCAAAGCAAATGAATGGATAGTTCCTCTGTTGGCAATCAAACAACAATACCCAATAATTATCGAATATGTATCAATAGATGGCCAGAGCAATGAACAGACAAATTCAAAATATCCCAAATTATTAATCTTGACAGAAATTTTGCCTCCTTCCACTTTTTGACAAGTTAAAATTCCTCTTTCCTCCATATCTGATAATGTCGAATTAAATCTCTCACTCGAATCTAACATGTCTTGAGGATGAATTTCCAAGCTTAATAATTCTCCCAACACTGAACATCTCTCCTTCCATTCCTCAATATCAAATGGTTGAGTTTCCAACTCGACAATTTCCTCAAAGTTAACATCCTTCAATCTCAGCGAATGAAGAGCACACAATAAAAGGGACTCTTTTGTAAAAACTGGAGCCAGAGAATTTTTGTAAATGCTAAGTAAGAGGAAATCTCTTGGACTTTTCACTCTAATGGATAATCCTTTCATTTCAACGTGCCCTTTAAAAACTTGTAATGTTCTTTCAATCATTTGATTTGGCATTCTTTCAGCTTCATTTAAATAAAGAGGAACGTTTCGTCTTTGGATTTCGTCCTTCAGCCATGATACCTTCTCAATGAGCGTGGAAAATGGAATTGTACATCTCTTATCTGCCAATCTAACATCTCCCAAATATTGTAATAATAATGAAGAAATAATATGAGAGGAAAGACATGTATAATTATCATTCAATGATTTGGTAATGGAGAACCCCAATTGAGATGACAATTCTCTTCTATTCTTTCTTAAACCTTCATTGTTAGGATCTGCAAGGAAGGATGATAAGGAAATTGGATCTCCAATCTTGAGAGCAATATCTCCAAAATTGGTTGTAATTGAATCCAATAGTCCAGTAATCATATTTGCTGTGGTTTCCTTCTTTTTTGATTCACCAAGCATTTCTCGTACGTGTGATTGAGATTCCATCATGGATTCATAACTGACATAGACTGGAACAAACACAATATTACTCACTCTCTTTTGCATATAAGCATCAATCACAAGATTAAGTATACCAAACTTGGGATGGTAGGTTTTGCCATTTCTTGAACGGGTTCCCTCCACAAAGAATTCCAAAAAGCTTCCTTCCTCCAACAAGGTACAAATATATTCCTTAAAAACAGTCTTGTAAACTGGTTGATCATTGAACTGTCTCTTCATAAATAAAGCACCACAATGTTTCATTACATCACTCACAAGCATCATTTGAAGGAAATCTTCTCCAGCAATAATATTTGGAATTGGATAAACTTTACAAAGGAAACAAACATAGCTCAACAAGAGAAAATCCATATAACTTCTATGATTTGGAACATATACAACTGTATCATTTGGATAGAGTTTCTTAATGGTCTTCAATTTTGAATCCATTCCAGATTCAACAATATCTCTAAATATTTTTGTCCAAACTTTTCTAAACGAGTAGGCAACAACCTTTAAACTGTACCCATTCGATCTTGCAAACATGGTATCCATAATATCCTTAATTTCTCTCCTCTTTGGAATGACCATACTAGTTTCCCCATTGGTTTTCAATTGTTTTAGCACTCTTTCAAGCACCTTCTTTCTTATTCTTCTATATTCCTTATTTGAAATTGATGATCGATGAACCTTTTCCTGTTCAGTATTTGTCTGAATATTATCAAATGTATCCTTGGCTCCATAATTAAAAAAGATATTGAAAAAATCCTCAAATGGTCTTGTTGAAGGCCTATTCACATTATTAAACCCATTAAAACTCTCTCCACTTGTCAAATTATTTTCAATTATTGAATTTCTATTGTTATTGCCATTTAACTTCCTACTGTCATTCTTATTAAAACACTTGATACATTCCATCAATTCAAAATCCTCTTCCTCCTCATCATTCATTAATTCTTCTTCATCTTGTTGATGATTCACACAAGAATCGGACATGAAACCAAGTACCACTCTATCGGACATGATGATTCTTTATTCTCCTCTTTTGGACTCTTCGCCTAATGTGAAAATTCTTTCTCGTTATTACTCAAACAACTAATCTCGTGCAGAGAAATTTTTTAATTTGCTAAGGAGTAAATGATGATGGTTTGTATTATTGCAACAAAACACCAAGACAGTTGTGAAGAATTTTTTTTTGAAACATTAGCGTGCAACTCTCCGGAAAATGTGAAAGATCAATAATGAATGCTCACTATTAATTATTGAATTCAAAAAGCATAACAGTGTGAACAGAAAGTGAAGAGGTGTGATTATTTTCAGTCAATTATCATATTAAACATCTTGGAAAGCATCAATATCAAGGTCTGTTCTCTTTAGACTGTTATTGATGAATGCCCAGTGTTGTAATTTATTTTCTTTATCATCTGCTGGATAGGTGTATGGGCACAAATAGGCAGGATCTGTCAAATCACCATGACCAATGAGAATAACATTAACATAATTGAGTGAAGGCTTTGGAATACATTTGACTGGTGCAGAGAGTAAAATTTGAGGAAATATATCAAAATCCAAATCAGTATTCACTTCAACTCTATTAATCACATTTCGGGTTGGTTTTTTCTTATTCTTATTCTTATTTTGTGAAGGTTGTTGTTGAGTATTTGGTGTTGTTGTTGGAGTTTCATCTCTAATGATGGCAACATTCTTAACTTTTAATAATTTAACGTCTACTCCATTTTGCTTCAGTCTTTGTTGTTCGAGTGTTGCTTGTTTAATCATAAATTCAGCAATTGATTTATCTTCCGCACTTTGAATAAATGTTTCCGAGGTTGTTGATGGCGATGAGGTTGATTCTATTGTTGATGACATTTTTTAGTTTCAAATAAATTTGAAAATTTAGGTTTAAAATTTAAATAGAAAATTAAATGTAAATATCTGTACAGTATTTCTTAATAAAACCACTTTTTGAAGATATTTACATGATGTGTTCAATAATGATTTGCAACAATTTAATTTTACAAAGCTTTAAACGCTTATTTGTTTGTATTTATTCTGGGCCAAAAAGAACAATCAATTCTTTGATTAAATACTCTACAATATTATCATCCGTTCTAATTTTTGTAAAATCAATGTCCGTAGAGCTCTTTTATAACATCCAAAATTGTACCTTAATAATAAGAAGATTCAATAAAATCATCAAGTTCACAGATCTTCAGCCAAACCAAATTGTTTTAAATGAATAACAATCATCCCTCAATCAATTCCAAGTGATGGACAACTAACTTAACATTCAAAAAACAATAAGGAAAGTCAAACACCATAAAACACCTCCTTATTGAAGACAAGTTTGATGTTGTGTGATTTTTTTGAGACGACTTTGAAATTTTTATTCTAAAAAAATACAAAACTCAACCGAAGACGGCAAATTAAGAGCCACACAAACACACACTTCCTCATCTTGGATCTTTTTATGTGTTGTTTGAATTAGCATCATCAATATAGAGAGGATTTTTTGTCGCTTTCTTTTAAACTTGATCTTTTTTAAATAATTTAATTTGGAGAGTGTTGTTTTGGATTTTTACAAGACGAAAACAAGCAACAATCCAAAATTCTTTCAATGCTACAATCTGCAACGACACCAACAACACCAAACAATTCTAAACAAACCTTTTTGAAGCCTCCATTATTGCATACCACAGGAAGTGCTAGCAAAATTGAACAACAAACTACAAAAGCCTTTTTAAATACACAAACAACATCAACCTTCAGATCAGCAAGTTTTCCTGACTTAAATACCAATACAATGAACGATCAAAGGACTTCAACTCTCTATCCAATTCCTCTCTCCTGTTTGATAATATAAATGTGAATGATTTACTTTCATCAACTCCAATGCTACAGAATAACAGCAAACCACAAACTAATTCCCTATCATCATCCGGTACCAGTACTCCATTGCCAAATTCTAGCTCTTCGAGTACACCTTCATCTCAAACACCAAATATTTCATCTCCTCCTTCAATTGTAACATCATCAAATAATGCCAACGGAATGAAAACACTGACACAAACATCTTCAAATCAATCAACAAGTACTCCAGTCGGTGTGAATACAAACAATATTGGAGCAAATATTACTTCTCCACAACAGGAGATGAGACCTCCATCTGCACAACTTACTCGAGCTTCATCATCATTATCTATATCAAAAGATACTCCAACAATTGGAACAGGTTTTTCTGTTGGTGCAGCAGCTGCTCTTTCACCTAGTCTGAGAAGAGAATATCCTACTGTTGCTGATCAATATAAATTATTGGAACCAATTGGTTTTGGAGCAAGTGGACCTGTCTATGAAGCGATTTGTATTCCTTTCAATGAACGTGTGGCTATTAAAAAATTGGATCTGGAAAGATTGGAAGATAATGTACTTCAAACAATCACAAAGGAAATTCATACTATGGTTACAAGTTTTCATGAACATATTGTAAATTATTTGACTTCATTTACACATGAAACAGAATTATATCTCGTTATGGAACTTATGGAAGCCGGATCACTTTATGATATTATGAGATACAAATATAACGAGGGTTTACCATCCGAAGAATTGATATCAGTCGTTTTATATCAAGTTTTGGAAGGTTTGGCTTATTTCCATGAGAATGGCCAAATTCACAGAGATATCAAGGCATCAAATATTCTCATTAATGAAGATGGTCTTGTGAGAATTGGTGATTTTGGAGTTAGTGCCAATATCATTGAAATGTCTGGAGATAGAAGGAGTAAGAGACAAACCTTTGTTGGATCTCCATGTTGGATGGCTCCTGAAGGTAAGTGTTATATATGTTATTATATTGGATTTAACATTTTTCAGTGATGGAACAATTTCATGGTTATGATTGCAAAGCTGATATTTGGTCATTTGGTATTACTGCCATTGAGCTAGCCCATGGAAAAGCTCCCTATGAAGGTTTACCTCCAGTTAAAGTTATGTACATTGTGATGGAACAAGAACCACCACAACTCGTAGATACAGAAACAAGAAAATTCTCTAAAATATTTAGAGATATGATATCATTGTGTTTGCAAAAGGACCCTACCAAGAGACCACTTGCCTCACAACTCTTAAAACACAAGTTCTTTGCAAAGGCTGTCAAACAAAAAGATCTTATTAAGAAAGTGATTCTAAATGGACTTCCTGCTTTGGCTGAGAGAGCCAAACTCTTGGCAGGCATTAAGAAATCAAACAGTCAAACCAAGATTACATTCACCATGACACAACAAGAATCTCCAACCTTTGTTTCCATGCAAGATACCATGTCAACAACTATGAGCACAACTGTTCCAATGGAAGAAAATGAAATTGCAAGCAGATTTTCAACTGATGAAGTTAACTCACCTTCAGTCGTAGAAGAAGTCCACCAAGAAAAGAAGGCTGTTAGTCGTTGGAATTTCATAGATGAGCTCAAGAAGGAAGAGGAAACAGCCAGCAGCAATACTACGAAGAAGGTTGAAAAGAAAGGTCGTTTTGAAGTTACTGAAACTGATGAAGATTCTGTAGAGAAAATTACCAATGAATCACCAAGCAATGAGCAAATTGTGGAATCTAAAAAAGTTAAAAAGAGAAACTTTGAAGTAAAAGAAGTAGATGAGATACCTGAAGAAGCTGTAACACCAAGCAGCACAGCTCCAAAGAAGAAGGTATCCATATCCAGTGTTACCAAAGAAGTTTCTATATCATCTCTTTCAAATCAATTGGCCAGTCTTCAATCCCAACAGCAACTCATATTTAATCTTTTGAATGAAAAAGCAAAAACCAATGACAATATGTCTCCTTTAGATTTAATCTCAAAATTAGAACAAAAAGTTCAGGATTTAATGGAAGAAAATCAAAGACTCAGACGAGAAAATGAACAGTTAAGAAATCAAAAGAAATAAACAGATTCTTTCTGTAAAAACAAAAACTTGTGGTGAATTGTCTTGATTAGATCATTTTGTATTTTCACTTCAAAAGACAAAAAAACGTTACAAAAAATTGATAATTTTTCTCTAAATAAAAAAATGTTTAACAACCATTTCAATACAACCAACAACAACCCCAATGGTGGCAGTAGTATGATGATGAATAGTTTCTTTCTTGGATCATCAAATAATACAAATAATAATTTAATGATGGGAGGTCAATCCGGAGAGTTTGATGATGACTTTATTTCTCTTCCTCCTGGACAACATGCTGATGTAGATTTTCTCTATGGATCTGAGGATGCTTGGAATGAAGACGAATCAGGTGGACAATTTGAAGATATTCCTGACCAGAAAGAACAAAGGAGGAGCAACTAGTTGAACTTCAACAAGAACCTAATCATCATCCTCATCGCCCTCAACAAGATCCCTACAGTGATGATGAAAGTGATGACGATAGGGAGGCCGTTGATACACTTGTTGAGAAGATTAATCATTCCTTCTCTTCTAAAATTACCAACTCTCATAATTTAGGTCTCTTGGATTGTATTCTCTCCATTGAAAAATGTAAACAAATTCTAGATATTTCGAATATTTCATCATCATCATCAACTAATACCTCTAGTAATAATCAAGCATTATTGGCAAATAGTGGAAATAATCCACAATCAAATATTCTAAACAGTTTGCTAAGTAATGATAATTGTACAAATAATGTAAATTCCTTTTTCAATTATTTTGGTTCATCTAATGCGGAACATTCCCTAGTTGATCAGTTTTCTGAATTCCGATTGGAAGATATCGAAGCACAATTTGTAAATTCATCTTCATCACCCTCTCTTCCTAGTAATACCTCCACCTCTAGTAATAATTATAATAATAACAATACTAATAATTCTACCATTGGAACATTGCATCTTCAAAAAATCAATGAATTGACAATTATTAGAAACAACATGCAAAAAGTGTTGGATTCAGCCATTAAAAAACTTTCCGATGAAGATTTAGAATCTGACGATCCTTCTCTACCAATACAAGGTTCAAACACAACTGGAAACAATACTGCTCTATCAGGACCAACCTTTCCAGAATCAATCCTCAAGGAACTTCGTCTTGGTACCAATCTTGCTCACTACTCAACTGTATTGAAATCACAAATTCTATCATTTGATAAATCGATTGAGATTGTGAATTTTATTGGAGGAGTTATCAAGATGCATAGTGGAGTTTTTCCAACCAGATTTTTGGATAACACAAAATCTTTGGGAACTTATTTGGTTGGTATTTTGCACTATTATGCCCAATCCATTTCTAGAACAAATTTTGAAGTTTTAATATTTGAATCTAATAAGGAAGAATATGAATTAACTAGGCACAATGTTTCTGTATTCACCAAGCATCTCTTAAAGAGGAATATCTTTACTGCAAGCTCTTTCAATTCAACAGTGGAACAAAGAGATTTCTTTGACTGGTTGTGTGATACCAAAAACAATGTACACTCCTCTGTTATCATGCTTGATTTGACCGAGTCCAACAAGAAGGATTCTTCCACAGTTTTGAACAATCTAGTCATTGATACCGATGTTGTAAAGAATAGTGCCAATCAAATGATAGAACACATGCTCTACTTTGGAGCTTGTTGCATTGTTCTCAAAGTGCCACCAAACTACACAGAGAAGGATCTTTCCACACACAACAAATTGTGGAGAATTTATGTCAAGGTTTTCCAAGATTGCAAGTACATGATCGTTTTCAATAACAAACCAATGATAATGGCTCACGTAGCTTCTAGTGGAAGACGACAACGATAGTATTGTAATGGACAATGATAAATGATCTTTGAGTTTGTGAAATATTTTGCCGCCTTTTATTTTCGTTTTTAAAAGAAAAAAATGAATGAATCATCACTCTCCAATATTTCGGAGGTTTCAACAACAAGCAATTCCCTCTCACTGAATAATAAATTAAAAGTCATCAATGATTGGTTATTTGAAGTGATTAATGATGGTGATATTCCACCTTTTGAAAAGAATGAAGTAACCATCAATTTACTCTACCAATTGGCTTTACATAATCGGAAACAAAATTTAGTCTCCAATACCATCAAGAATAATTATAAACAAAAGATTTTGGAGTATCAATCGGAAAGTAGGAGGATGGAGCATATAATTAATTCAACACTAAAAAAGGATGAAAAAATAGAAAATAATTTTCATGTGAATGAATTGGCCAAAGTTGCTGCCATGATGAAATTGAACAATTCTTCACAGGGGGAATTTATGGATTCATTGTATGATTTATCGAGTGATTATGATAAAGTAATGGATGAATCTAATCAGTTGAAAAAGTCAATAATTGACATTTCAGACAAGACTATTGATTTAATTAAGAAGTCACAATATTTGAATGAAATTCATCAACAATTCGATCAGGAAATATCTGAGAGAGAACAAACAGATAGTCTTCAAAATAGGTTAGAAACTATTGAATATTTAAAGAGAAAATCACACGAATATCAAGTACAAGTTTCTGGAATGCAACAACAATTGAATGAAGCATTCGCTCTTTCAAATAATTTGGATGTGCAACAAACAACACTCATAGAAATATATGACCGAATTCAAGAACTCAAAACAGAAATCGAACCAAAGCTAAAGCTCATTGAAAGATATCACAATTTGCCTCCAGATGTTGCCCAAACCAGAACAAGAATTCTCCAAGCTAAAGAACAGTTAAAACATTTAGAAGAAGTATTTAACAGAAAGGCACAACACATTTGGTTTGACTAATTTTATTTACTTGGTAATATTGAAGTAAGCTCAATAATCGCAATCGTTCTTTCTAACAAGTTAAGGATTGAGTAAGTTTGGCTAAACCTCTTTCTCATACTATTCCACAATTAATGGCAATGAAGATGATCTTATGTCCACAAACGATATGAACAAATCCCAAGTAGATCCTATCAGATAATCCATCAAGTAATAATGAATTAATTGTTGTTGGAATTTTTCAAATAAATTTTAAATTTTCAAAATTAAAAAATGGATCCATCAGCTGCAATACCATCACCATCAACTTCCGACAAGATTGGACTTGATAAAATCGCACACAATGATAATGTAGTATATAAGTGCAAAATTTTCATCTCTCTTGTTTTTGGAATTGTTGCAGGAATTTTCGGACTCTCTGGATTGTCTGGATTTTTGTTTTATATTTTAGTTTCTGTTGTGATTTCATCGGTGCTGATAGGATTGGTACTTCCAAAACCATTTTCGATTGATGGAGTATTTACAAGTTGGTCAAATATTATCTTTGGAGGATTTACACAAGGATTATTAACATATATTTTGTTTTGGACAATTTCTTATGATATGGTCTATATTTTCTTTTAAATATTTATTGGTGATTGATTAAAAAATATAAATAATTAATACATTCTTATTATAATTTCGTATTTGATATTTTGCTGTATTGCACAATGAAATAACAACAATTATATATTATATTCATCAACATTCTTTATCCAAACGACGTAAATAAATTTCAAATAATTATTCAAATATCTTAGTAATATCATTATCAAATTCCAATCTAAAACGTAATACCTTGTTAGATCGTAATTTAACTTTGAAAAACATTAACCCTCCTAAAAATAAAAATAGGCGTCCTAGCCGTTACGAAAATTTAAAACAATTTCAAAAAAAAATGAAAAAGCAAGCTCCTTTGCAATTTAAGCCCAAAAAGCTTACTCTGCAACTCTTGCCTAGGACCGATGCGCTCTATCAGAGTATATGCCAACTAGGCTTTAATCCAGGCATCCAGTAAGTGTCTCTTCAATTCATCATCAACAACATTAAACTCCAGAGTAAAATTCAAGGAAACTAAAACAGCAGCCTTTGTTGTCGATTATCTCAAACAACGATGGCAACCTATTATTAAACAATTTAATGTGAGAGAAGTAAGAATCTTTCCCAAGAAGGTTTCCTTTGCATGTATTGCTCATAGAGGATGGGGACTTTGCGATATCAATGTACAGATGGCTAGTGTTAGAAGGGAAGTATTGTCTTATCAGATCGAGCAAGGATCGACCGGTGTTCATCAAGATGATGATACATTCCATATGGAATATGATTTTGTGTTTTGTGATGATAAACCTGCCTTACCTTTTGTAGTTAGTCAACTCACTCCAACATCATTGTTTGAATTTGCTCCACCTCCTCCAAAGATTAATGCTCCAAGTTCTGGTAGAAGCAGTAGTATGATTCCTCCTCCAATCAAAAAGGCAGTCCAATCATCAAAATCTAGGTGTTGTTGTTGCCGTTCCACAACCATTGACCATTGTTTCCAATAATAAGGTAACTGCTCCTAATCTTCAAGCCAATCTCACTACTGCCAACAACCACAATTCAAACAATAGACCAACCAATTCCTTTATAACATCCTTTGCTCAAGTGAGTCATGTATTGGACTCGATGAGAAATGTACAGAATGCAACACCAACCACCTTACCAAATACCTCTCAAATGTTAATACCTTCCCTAAGTTCTACTCTAAGTGTTGGCGCTACCACTTCACAAAAAAGTCAAGCAACAACTGCAAAGGATTCAAAGAAGAGAAAGAATCAATCCAGTCCTTCCAAAAAGAAAAAGACAACCCAATCCACTAAGAAAAAAAAGACTTCCAAAGAAGGAGAGGAACATCATCACCTAGCTCAACAAACCATTGATTCATTTATCAAATTGGAGAAGGAACAAACCATTCCTCAAACTTCTCTTCAACCAACTGAAAACTCTGGTTTGAGTCAACTGTTCCATGCTGATTTTTCCATGTCTCTTCCACTCTCTCAATCAACTAATGCAGAAAAGAAGAGAGACTCTTCAGCCTACTCTAACTTGGAATTGTCAAACTTTACCGAACTATTTGGACCAAACTCAGCCACAGCAACAACTACTTCATGCAAGGAACAATCTAATGGCATCTTCCTTGACAATAGCCACTTGAACCTTTTACAAAGCGAGAGTAATGGTTCTTCATTCCTAGGACCAAAAGAAAAGTCCCTCACTAGAGAAAACACTAATGGAGCTTCGTCTCTTCTTGGAGGAACCAGTTTACAATCATTTGCCTCACTCTTTGCTTAATAAATTTTTTCACTCTTTTTGTACATCTTCAAACTTTGACTTTCAATTATCAATCTCGAAATGATTGGAGGATTAATTCAACAATAACTCGATTCAACTCCAACTTGTTCAATCAAAATCTAAATGGTCCGTTTTATCGCTTCAATAAAAATTCAAATTATTTCATTTTGCAATTAACAATAAAAATTTTAATATAAAAAATATGACCAATAATTCTTCATCATCAGTGACGATTCAATTACCAGTCGGTGGTGATTCTTCCTCCACTACTACTACTTCATCAATGAATGTTGTTGATATTGTTCCAAAATTCTCAACTCCTCCACCACAACTTAGTTCAACAGGTGCACCACCAGATTCCTTCCAATCGGCCGAACAAGAATTTTCCAATACATATGATATTATTTTGGGCACATCTCTGGTAGCCTCCTTCTCCTTGTATAGAGTTTTTAATTTCCTCTACCGTGCTGTTACTTTCCAAGTTGTTCTTGAACCAACAGAAGCAACAAATGAAAAGGAGGAACCAACAATAACTAATCATCTTCAAGGATTTAGAAAACTCTTCTCTAATGAAGGAATTTCTGGTTTCTTCCGTGGATTTCCAGCAAGAATGTTGAAGAAATTCTTCCATTCCTATGTTGTTCGTAATGTTTTAGTTTCTGTAGATTTGAGAAGAGAATTCTTGTTGGCCAAGAGAGGAGATTTAATTACACAACGAACAATTCCTTCCTATCAATTGATTTATCAAGGAACTTCACTTTTAGGAGATATATTTTCTTATCCTTGGGATACTGTGTTTGTGAGAATGCAAGCTTCTCGTTCTCATCGTATTGCTCATCCAACTTTAAGAGATCCAACTGGTTCAATTGATTGTATGAATAAGATTATTAGAAAGGAAGGTTTTAGAGCTTTATATCGTGGTTGGTATTTGAAGTTAATTCAAAGAGTTGTTCGTTTTGCTTCATTGGCTGGTTCATATCGTTGTCTTCAACTCTTCTTTGGATTATTTGGATTGGGAGATGATTCTGTTGCTGATGGATCTGATCAAGCTGAAGAAATTCTTGATTCAATCATGTTTATTATGGCTGAATTGGTTTCTAGGTTCACTGTTCAACCATTAAAGATTTTGAGACGTAGATTGCAGTATGGTGTCTTGTCAGAAGATGAACAAAGTGTTGAACGTGTCAATATTGTCAAGTGTGCTAAGGAAATTTATGATAAGGAAGGTTGGTTAGGTTTTTATAAGGGAAGTGTTTACCAATATTCTCTTGGTGCTATTTTCAATAAATAATTCAGTATTTTGATAAGATAAAGCAGTGGGATATGAGTTTTTATCTAAGATAATTATTTTTCAACAAACAGAAATTTACAATGAGTTGAATTTGTGGTCAATTGGTTTAATAATGTAATTGACCAGAGTAAAAATTCTTGATTTTCAAAAGGGTTTATTGGATACACAGTTGAAGTTTTGGAGCTTAAAGATTTACTTTGTTTCAAAATTGTTGTCATGTGATAAACAATTTAAATTGCTTTAGATAACTGAATCTTATTGCCCTTTCTTACCTTGACCACAAATTCTTTAAAATAATATTTAATTGTAAAATTCTTTCGGAATTCACACGTGTACAATCCGATAGTTTATTCAACATTATTCCTCCACAAATATCCTCAATGAATATTCATCATGTTAATAAACATGTCCGATAAGTTGCTGATGACAAAATATTTTTAATCCGCTTTAAAAAATTAAAAAATATTGAAACTCTGAAAAAAATGAACCAATTCATCAAATACTCCCTCGCTCTCGTTTTTGTTCTCTGTTTGGCTGTTGTTTGTGTTGCCGAAGAGGAAACCAAGTCAGCATCCGATTTTAATTTTAATAATATCATGCAAGGAGCATGGTCTGTTGAAGTGTCGGAGATTAACATTGGTGAAGCTAGTACTGAAGAAGAATTATTCCCAGTTGTTGGCTTGTATAATTTTACTCATTCTGCTCTTCATGATGGAATTTTGGTCGGAACATATACTCAACAAGGATCTGAAGAAGATGCTTCCGATATTGAATACAAACTCTTTGCTCAAACTGAAGCTGAACAAGCTGGATCTTTGAAGATGATCAAGAGAAAGAAGGAAGAATCTGAGGAAGAAGAAGAAGTTGCTGAAACTAGAGAAGGTGACCAAGTTGTCTTTGAAATTCCATTCAATTTTGTCACTCACAAGCCACAACCAAATCAACAAACTCCAGTCGTCCATGCTTCTTCTCAAGGACGTTTCACTGCTGGTGCCACTAGAAAGGGAACTTATCAATTCCTCTTCACTACTCGTGAACAATTCATTTTGACTTTGATTTATGATGGTGAAAATAAGATGGAAAGAATTGTTGGTGTTAAGAGTGTTAATAATGAATTGTCCTTCTTCCAAAAGTACGGATCTACTATCATGATTTCAGTTTTCTTTATTGGAAGTAGATTGTTGACTAGAAATCTTGCTCCACAAGGTCAACAAGCTCCAGCAGCTGCTGCCACCAACTAATAAAACTAATTTATTCTCTTTCATAGGTTAAAAGTGTCGGATTAATTGGTAACAACATGCACAGCCGTTATTTGTTTTGATTAAACAAGAACAGATATTTGGAAGAAAATTAATTCCACATGTTTAGTTACTGAGCCATCAAGGACTATTTGCAACCTTTTGCAGTAATTTCAATAAGAAGGAATCGAGGTTTTTATTTTCTTACTTTAAAACATTTTGTACAGAAATTATTTTATAAGGTAGTGTTTTGTTCGATTTTTACAATAACTTAATGGTTGTTGTTATTGTTCAAGCTTGGGTAATATCTTTGAACAGCTTCTTGTTGAGATTCTTGTTCATCTTGGAGACGAGAGTAGTTTTCTTGGGAGGAAGTATTGGCAACAACTGGAGTTTCAGTAGACAAAACTGGAACAACATTTTCTTGAGCTGGGACGCTTGTTGAGTGGACTTCTCTGTGAATCTTTGCAGTTAAAACAAGGCAGATAACCAAGAAAGTCAATTCAAGAATGTGGAATGAAATTTGGAATGGAAGAGTAAGAGCAGGATTGACATAGTTATAGTCAGAATGGCTGGAAGAACCAACCAAACCAATAATGAAGGAGGACAAGAGTAAATCAACAAGAATAGAACCACTGAAGAAGCTCAATGCCAAATACTTCTTCTTATAAGCAGCAACACAACAGACAACAGACAATAAAATCTTGAAAGCCATAACACCTCCAACCATTGGATACATTGCAATGGCAGCGATACAAAGGATAGCCATGAGGATTGTCACTACAATTTGACCAGTGAACCATCTATTTTCCTTTACGTATTTACAGAATTTGCTAGATCTACATGATGACCATGAACATGATCTTGTTGTATTTTGATTATCAACTTGTTGCAAATTATTTTCCAAAGGAATACTACTACTAGCTTGTTGATCCATCACAACAGGAGTAGTATAAATAGTTGGTTGGGTAAATCTTGGTGGAGGAGAAAGAATGTATTGTTGTTGGCCGTTTTGTCCCATCACAACTTGTGGATAGTATACGAATGGATGTTGTGGAACACCTCCGGAGACAACATTTGGTTGTTGTTGTTGTGGAGGTTGATTAAATGTTGGTTGTTGCATATTATTATTATTTGATGCAGTTGGATAGAATACAAATGGTGGTTGTTGAGTAGACATGTTTTTTTTAGAATGCAGCAACAATAAGCGCATTTAAAGAACAAGCGAACACAGTAAACGCTTCTAATCACCATCTTTCTATCCAAATTTGAGTGCGCTTTAGAATCAATTCAAATTCCAATTAAAAGTTACAATAAGAATGTTTTAAGAGAAAAGGACAATTTATTGAGGATTGAAAGGAATTTGATTGAGGGATTTTTTGTTCAAGGTAGATTCCAAGTGTTTTCATCTTTGAAATAATTGGCATAATTCACCTAACAATTTTGTAAAGAAGACACGTTTGTTGAATGGATTGATTGGTTGATTGTAATAGAATTGAAATTGATGGTCTGAAACACAAGCAAAGACACAACAAAATCATTCTAAATTAATGGATAAAAATTTGAAAGAAATTGGAGACTATTATGTTGTATTTGACCAATATTTAACATTGGACAATTAAGGAAACTATCAAACCTATCAACACATGATGTTGGCGCCAAAAAGCAAACAGAAAAAACCGCCAAAATCAGTTACGGAAGATAATCTTTTTTAAAAACAAAGGCATTAAATGAACCTTTAAAAATCCTCATCATCTTCAAACAGCCATTAATTTATTAAGCATCAATAGTATTAGTTGTCCAATAAAAACAATAACAACATCATCACAATGCAACATAATGACAGCTTTTCTGACCTTCTTCCAGCAGGTACCAAATACAACCTGTCAACAAAATTAAATAGCGATATATTGCCAATAAGAAAGGAGAAGATTAGGAAGACACCCGATGTAAATGAAGAAATTAAACCAATTACCACTCTAACTAATAGATCCGAATCATCTTTTGGAATTACATTAAAAGTAGCCAACTATCCTTCAAGAAATAGTACTCCAACGATCGGCAATAGAATACCAAGATTTAAAGATGCATCCAAACGTCCCAACACTGCTCCTATACAACAATTATCAACCAATCTAATGAATAAGAGAGTGTCATTCTCTGAAGCAGCAGAGGCAGATAGGAAACAAAGTGGCTCCTCTCAGAAAACATTAAAACCAAAAACACCGCCTCTGACTCCTGGGTTTGTTGATTACAAAAGATTTGTAAAACCCTATGCCTATTTGGACAAGACAGCCACTTCATCTAATGTTAGTGTCTCTCAAAATCAAGCTAATCCTTCATGCTCATCATCTTCTGTACCAATAAGTAGTGGCAAAATGAAAGCATTGTCAGTTGAGATGGAGATACACATGTTGGAAAATATTGAGAGATTGAAAGGAGTGGAAGAAAATGAACACGTTCTTAGGAATAGATTCCTTCAGATATATTCGGAGACTTTTGAGGAGATTATCAAGGTTTGTCCATTTGGGAAAATATTGAGAATGATTAAAGATTCCTATGAGAAGGATGTTCTGATTGCGAATAATATAGAGTAAGTTAAATTTGAATCTGACCATTTAATTTATTAAATATTCTCTCAGTGAGAAGAAACACTACGATGAATTAGTGATCTTATACACGAATGCTCAAAATAATTTGAACAAGTTAGATAGAGAATATAAGCAAATAGTAAAAGAAAACAATCAACTGAAAAATGAATTGAAGAGACAGAAGAGCGATAGTCAAAGATATAAGAGTGAAATTGAGAGATTGACTCAATTACAATCAGAAATAACATCGAGTGTAAAACCAGAACTAAGAAATTTATTAAATAAGAAGGACAAGGCATCTGTCCAGTCTAGAGCATCATTGAATAATGTAATAGGCTCTAAACGATCCAACACATCTCCAAGGTCATTTAGAAATGAGAGCGCAAAATCTAGGTTATTTAATCATTCAGAGTAAGTATTGTTGAAGTTGGTTGACTGTTTATTTTGAATAATTTACAGAATGGAAGCTGCATCAAAAGATCTAAGGGATAGAGATAGATTGTTCGAGTTGGAGAGCGAGTTGACCAAGACCATTTTAAAGGAAAGAGAACTTACTAGAGAAATTTCACTAATTAACTTGGAAAGAGAAAAAGATGAGAAACCTGAAAAGAAAGAGGAAAAGTCGGAAGATATTGAGGAGGATATTTCTCCCTCTTCAAGGCAGAACAATTTACAGAGATCCAACAGTAGAAAATCCATTCATTCTGATGACGGAGAAGAGGAGGAAGAGCAAGAGGATGTCAATGATGAAGAGGATGAAACCAAGACAGAGTCGCTAAGAGAAAAACTGCTGCGGAATGCAAGACAGCAACGAATGCAGGACAATGTAGCTCTAGATTTGGACTATACAGACCCAAACATTGTGAAAAAGATTAATCATGGTGTGCCTCCACCAGTTCTTTCTATTAGGGCTAGTAACATGATGTTTAGGTGTGATTCACAAGATTCTTTAAGTTTAGATGGAGAATAAAAGTTGAATCACATAAAAGACATTTTAGAGTTTTAAATTTAAAATTAAAAAAATGAAAAGATGACGAAAAGGAAACAATTATCATCATCCGATAAAGGAACCAATAATAATTTATTCATTTTACCTTCAAAAAGCGTGGAGAGAATTTTGAATTTGGCGAGACAAATATTTCCGAAACAATTAATGAGAGAAAATGATATATTCTTGGAGGAGAGTTTGCATTGGAAAAATTGTCATCATTCGGATCAATTATCTAATGTTTTTTTATTGCTAGTTGGAAATTTAGGAGATACACGTGATTGTGGTGATTTGTCTATTTGTAATGCTATCAAAGATTATTCATCCAATTTTGATGCTGTTTCACGATGTATTATTAATGTACATAATGATTTGTTTCACTTTCTCTATTTTGTTCAGAATATTTGTGAAAAATATAAGATTACATCATTGGGTCGTAGTAAGAGTAGAATGAATTATAATTTGATTTGTAATTATGATTTTAAAAAGACTAGTGAATTATTGAACCATTTTTCGAGGGAATACTACAAATCGAGCCGTAAAGTATTGGAAAGTGGGTTAAATCCATTGAATATTATATTTTGGAGTGGGCATGGAGATGAACACTATGGACTATCTTTTCAGAAACACCAATACTTGTCGTTTAGGAATTTTCTTTCCTACTTTTTAAAGCCAAACACCACAAAGGATAAATCTGTGGACTATTTGTTTATTTTTGAGTGTTGCTATTCAAACACTGTAGAAATAATGGAATATATTGGGAGTGAAGTACAATATGACAAGTTATTCATTTGTAGTTCTGTAGAGAAAAGTGGTGGCTGGATTTGTGATGGAGTTGACAGTAATGGAATTTTGACTAACTTTATTATTGATCCAGTTTCCTCCTATTTCAAAGTCCAGTTTAAGATATTCTTTGATTTGGGTCCGAATGCATTCGACTACTTCCCATATGAAAATTCGCCAATCAAGCAACAATTTTATTCCATATTGGATCGATACCTCTCAAGAATTTTCAAACTGGTACTCCCTCCATCATTTGTTCAACATGTTTCTAAATTATCAGCTGCCAATGCAACCATAGTAAGATTGGTCTTTAAGCATTTCATACTGTTCAATTTTTGTTTGGATCGTTTGTTTCAAAAGCAAACACCATTTTCATATCCTTCTATCAATATCAAACAGGATGCTATTAATCTTTTCGAGGAGATGGCACTGGATGTGGATGCATTACTTATAAAGATATTTAGAAGAGAAGGTTTCTAGTTTGGTTGAGCTCACCAAGAAAATTATCAGAGAAATTATCACTTTTTGTAAACTAGGTTTGGAGTTCAATGTTTAAAAATAGAATGTAAAAAATGTCCACAAACACTTCAGCCACTACGGAAGACGAAAAAAGTTCTTCCTCGGATCAAGAGGAAACAAGAAACACGAATATTTGGTATTTTAATTTTGAAGATCTTCCATTCGAAATAAGAGTTCACATTTTAATGTATTTATCTGATAGAGTCTTGTCAAAGTTTGGAACCGTTAGCAAGTTTTATCATTCTTTAATTTTGGGAAACGATAATGAGGATGAGTTTGCTGGATATAGAAATACGATTTGGAAGGAAATATTGTTACATTTGTTTAATCGTTGGATTGATGAAATTAATTCAAGTACTTTTAGTAATGGAATTGATTCAATTGAATTGGAAAAATTGACAACAAATTCTTTAGATTCGTATATTAAGAGAAATTTTATAATGAAGGAGCGTTTTGGATATAGACATTTGCTTTCATATTTAAAATCTATTAAATACAAAACTCAGAATGATGCAAAAAGAATTAAATCAGATACAGGTGTTATGATCAACAAACGAACTGTTAGGAATAATAATGTGAAGGAATGGAATTGCTTTCTTTGTAAAAATTATTACTTGACAAAAACGATTGACGACAAGTCAAACATTCCAATTACATTGAAGGGATATGAAATTATCATTCAGGAATATTATCTGTGCGCAAATACTTGGAGATTAGTTTATGGGGTTGGAACAGATTTTGAGAATTTCAATAGTGACACAAGCTCCACTCAATTTTTGTCAGATAATCATGGAGTTGGACTAGTAATAGAACATCAATATGTAAAATCAAAAGGCTCACTAAAATCCGATACTGCACAATTAATGGATCTAGGACCAATCAACGTAGGTGATAGATATGCACTCACACTTGATTTTAACAACTTGTCCATTAACTTTTTCAAGAATGGTTTGCATTTCATGACTTTTAAATCAGCTCTTGACCCAAACATTATCTATAATCCAATAATTGCTCTGTGTCCAAAGAAAACAGTAACCTTATACCCTCTATTCACTGACTATCCACTCAATCCTAATGCTCCAGTCAGATGATGCTAGTATTTCTCTCTTAAAACCATCAAATCCTACAATAACATTGTTATTTTCCTCCAATTTCATAAATATCTATCAAGTATCTTTAGGCGGTTCACCACTCTCAATCAATTCTTTTCCACTATTACCATAAAAGAGTTTTTTCAATGAAACTTTGAATCAATTCCCAACAAATTGATACAAATTGATTGAATAGATCTTCCAAATGTGCGAATGGCCAGCAAAATTCCAACCAAGACTTCAATTTTCCAAGATTTGTGAATAATTTGAGGGTTCGCTCGGGTAACAACAAATATTTTGTCAGCAAAAAATCAAAAGTTTGATGAAAAAAAAAATTCACAATTTTGATTTTTTGCTCCTTCCCCTCTAACGAATAATTATACATACTACAGCATCACACCATGAATTCACCAATTTCACTGATGAAGACCATGATGGATCACTCTAATCATACAATGCCGGATCACTCAAATCATACCATGGGAGGAATGCAAATGTATTTTGTTGCCACTGCAACGGTACCACATTTATTATTTGAAACTGTTCAAATTACTGAGGGATGGCAATATGCTTTGGCAATTATTATTTGTTTTATCTTGTCTGTTTTTAATCAATTTTTAGTGTTTTTGGTAAAGAGAAAGGTAACCATTCCGAAGAAGAAGGATGATGATGAATTTAGAGATGTTGATGATCACAAAAGAAAGGCAAGAAAAAGATATATGGCCTATGCTTGGTATATTGCCAAACCAATTATTTACTTGTTTCAAAATGGATTAGGATATCTTTTAATGTTGGTAACAATGACTTATAATGTGGGCCTTTTCTTGGCTGTTATTGCTGGAAATACTGTTGGATGGACTGTATTCTCAATGACTAGTAATATTGTACCAGAGGATTGTTGTGCTAATTAATAATAATAATATAATTAATAATTATCATCAAATGTAAATAACAATTTTATTAATTTTTTCAAATCTTGTGTGTCAGAGATCTCTTGATTTAATTAGTAAAATTCAAGAATAGGTCAATTAGAATTGAGTTTATGGATAAAAAAACTAAATAGGGATTTATTGTTAAGGACGACAACAATGGTCAGACACTTTAGTAAGGGAAATTTATGTTTTGAGATGTAGCCCGTCTAGCTCAGTCGGTAGAGCGCAAGGCTCTTAACCTTGTGGTCGTGGGTTCGACCCCCACGGTGGGCGTTTCCTTTTGATTTTCACATTCAGACAACAAGCTTAGATGATCACTATTTTGTAAAATTATGTACTTAAGAAAATCAATGGTAGAACTGTCCTTTGTGTTGGATCTTCATAGAAAATCCGTAAAATCTTCAAAAAGCAAGTTTGGCTAGTATACCTCTTTCTGGTGCATTGAATATTTCTTCTTTTCTTTTTTTGGATTTGCTCCCAAACTATTTGCACTACATAAAAGTCTTACATTACTTTAGTTGATAAAATACATTAGATAATTTATTGTGCAATGGATTGCCAAATGGATTCCAATTTGTTTTGATATGATTCATGATCATGAGCTGTGCCTAATTGTTGCAACATTTCAGTAATGTCAGTAGTCTGGAAGCAGGATTCATTATTGGCATCTTCGAACAGTGCTGAGGCATCCCAACCATCCTGACCAACAATACAAGACTCACACATTGGAATATCGTTTGGAAATTGTAAAGTACCTGTAGCATTTGAAACACTACTGGAGGTAACATGTTGTTTCTCAGTTGCCAAAAGATCTGAAAATTCTGATCTCTTATTCATTGCACTAATCATATCAAAAAGTGTATACTTCAATACCACAAACTTGGAACTTATAATTTTGAGTGACTTATAATTTTCAATTGACATGCTACTATCATTGACATTGAGGTTAACATTGATTAGTACAGGGAAGAAGAGAATAATGTCTGGCGCTGATTTCCAGAATGTTGGCTTTGCTGCCAATCCAGTTGCTTTGGTAGCACAATGTAATCCCATCTTGTCGAGTCCACACTTGACTAGAATGTCTGATCTTAGAGAGTAGAGGCAGAATCTGTGTACATTCTTTTGAATATCATCCCTGTTGAACTTGTCTGATTCAACATACTTTTCAATCGTTTCCAATTTTCTCAAAAGTTTAATGTACTCAACTTGATTATTGTTTGATAGTGAGGCAATTCTAGAGTCCAGCAAGTAATAAACCAATATGGCTGTAAATGAAATTTCCTCACTTCCCTTTACAAGAGTCATATCATTAATTCTATTTTCCAAATCTTCAATTTTCCTCATACAATACTGAGAGTTGATAAATGATTTAACTGATTTCACAAGATCACGAATCTGTGGCACTTGGGGATGATTAGGATTATTTCCATGTTTGAGTAGAATATCGATGGAATTTTCTTCCACCTTTAGAATGTTCAACTCGAACAACCATTTTGAAAAATTGGTTGCCAAAGAAAGAGCTGAAAGCGAGTGAAAATACTTGTCATTTTCAACCTGATATCGACACATATTGGTGGACATGTCGAGAGCAATTCTATTGTATATGTGACCTTTGATTCTTTCACCCTCTGAACATGCATAAATGCCCATCAAGCTTAAGGCGCATGATGTTTCTCTCGAAGGCATGTCAAATAGATAACTAGCTTGATTTCTTGCTCTGTTGAAAAAATCAATGCAATTCTTTCTATCCTCTAATCTTTGGGCTCCCATCGCACATACAATATTTGTCAAGAGTTGATACCCGGTTGGTTCAGATGAATAAGTTACTGCCTTAGTGAGTGCATTTTCTAACATGTTCTTTTCAACAAGGGAATGACATGTTACAGAGCTTTTTTGGGTAAGCACATGCATACGATTGTTGAATACTTACTCTAAAAATTGATCAACTAGGGTTCGTGTATGTACATTTACAGCAAACTGAAGACCAGTCAATGGACTAGATTGATAAGTAGGTTGGATCTGGTTGGAATCCCTATTAGATATTGGTGAGAAAAGAGATTCAGATATGTAGGTATCCAAATCTATTGAGCCTACAATTTGAGATTGATGAGCTGTTGTTACATGTTCCAGTTGTTGTGAACGTTGTTGGGATGTACCATGATTAAAGTACACTGGAGTATTGAATTGTTGTTGAGCTTGTTGGAGCTGGAGTTGTTGAATTTGTTCATTCTGGTTGGCAGTAGTTGATAACTGAGCCTCTGTAGTTAGTTCTGTAGAGTAATAGTCATCATCCTCTCCATCGGTGGTCTTTCTCTTCTTTGACTTGGGACCTCTTTTTTGAGGTGGTAAATACTTGAGAAATTGTAAATTTCATGACAGTACTACTACTTACAACACACGGAATGGATTTCTTTGAGCATCGTGAGCAGGTATTTGGTGGCTCACCGTCACATTTTTCTGAGATTTGAGGGAAAATTTAGATATTAAGCAATTTCTAAATACGTACTGTGTAGCTTATTGCAATACACACAGGCCACCTTTTGTTTCTTCTTGGACTTTTGGGTTGGAGGAGATGTATCAGTCTTGTTGTTCTTAGATGTGGTGGTGATGTGATGAGTGGAGGAGTTGATGTCGATGGGTGTGAAGGTCAAGGGCTGTTGTTGTTGTTGTTGTTGTTGCTCATCCATCGTGATGTGACTCTGATGATGATTAAGAAAGTGTCCAAAGACCAAGTTATCAGTGCTTCTGGCAGCAGCAGAATTGGGAAAGAACCAATTGTTATTGTTACTGTCAGTTGTGAATGAGGAATTATTGTTGTTGGGCGTTAAAGACATTTTCTCAAAGGAATTAAGACTCTTTGTATCTCAACACACAGCTTTGCCACAACACAACACGAATCTGAGTATTAAAGCACCAACACTACTCTCGCAAACAATCCGCCAAGCCAAATTAATACCTCAACGTGGTCAAAATTACACCGTAAAGCATAAATAATTAATCGTTAACATCTTTAAGGTAGAAAGGACCAAATTCTGGGCATACATCTATTTCCTCTCTGGGATACATGTATTCAAGAGCTTGATAAAATAGATAGTCCAGAGTTGTAAGAAGTCCAATAATTTTTCCATGGAAGAAACCAACAGAGTTGTAAGATGTGATGGTTTCCAATAGGCCTCTCTCCTTACATGTATGCATGGATTCTACGTATAGAGCTTCTGTACATGCAACTACCTTATCCCAATTATACATTTCGCATACACGTTCATGCGTTTGAATTGGGTCAGTATTATAAACATGACATTCAATGGCTTTTTCCATAGCTTCGCATAAAGAGAGTGGATCTGGATTTGCCAATAAAACCATGTCATTGTCTGGCAATACTTCCCTTACTCCACCAACATTTGTACTGACAGCAAAAAGTCCACAACTAGCTGCTTCCAAAATTGCCATGCAAAATGCCTCAGTTAGACTTGTATTCAAGAAGAGGTGACCTCTTTGAAGAACGCTAGGAATCTCATGATAAGGTTTTGCTCCCAATAATTCCACTCTGTCAAATAGTTCATATCTTTCAATCATTTCAGTCATTTCAATTAAATTTGGTCCATCTCCAGCAATGATAAAATCCACATGTGGGTACTTTGTACAAATTACAGGAATGATAGAAATCAGCAAATCCGCTCCCTTCCTGTAAACTAATCTTGATGTTGATACAATTTTAAGTCTTTCATCCCTTCTTGGTGGGTGCGTTCTAAGTGGTTTGAATACGTTCGTATCTACAGCATGTGGTATGACAGTAGTTTTGAATGGATTCAAAGATGCTCGAAGGGTCAGATTTTCCTTCAGCGTATGTGAAACGCAAATTACATGATCCACTTCACTCAATACAAACCTAGAAACCTTATTGATGTGTACTCCTCCTTCATCTCCAAATCCAAACAATGAATGATCAGTGAAAAAACATTTCAGTCCCATGGTTCTTGCATGTAAGAGTCCTTCATTACAAACATTGGATGTACATTGATGTCCATGCACAATTTCAATTCTCTCCCTGATCAGAATATTTCTCAACAGTGGTAAAGAAGTAAAGATGAACGGTAATGTTGCACTGCCAGCAGATGTATTAATTTTAAATACAGGAATGTAATAAACTTTAATTCCATTCGTTAAATATCTTACACCTTTCCGATCATCATAGGATGTTGTAATGACAATAACCTTGTGCCCTCTTTTAATTAATCCTGTTGATATACAATAGATGTGTGATTCTACTCCTCCAAAGCCTGGATAAAAGAAATCGGAAATCATACATATCCTCAGCTTTTGTTCATTGCCACTACCATCTGTTGTTGTTGTTACTAAGTGAATGTACATAGTGATGAGAATTATTTTCATGTTCCGAATGATGTGCAGAATTCAAGTCATCATCGTGATGGGTGGTCGATGATGACATTTTTAAATAATAATATTTATCATTAAATTGATGATAATAAAAATGTTCAGCTTGTAATAGATAATATTGGTTGCTCCGATACTATCGGTCAATTTAATACATGAATCAATGATATTAATACTTTGGAATGATTTTATTTTGCCGTTTAAGTTTAATTTGACAGCCAAATTTGTGATGAGGACATTTTACTTCATGTAAAGCGACTCAGAGTCCAAACATCCTTACTGCTCCAATTTTCCATTTTCCAAGAAATTATTTGAAATGTAATCCACAATGTGTATCATAGCAAAGCATTCTATTGGTATAATACGGATATGTAATGTATAGTTCAACTCAATTTATTAAAGTTTAATTTACAATTTTTGATTGCAAGATTTTCCAAAATAATCATTTGACAATTTAAGGAGCAGTTATCATTGCTGATTTATCGCTTCCAATTGTGATATTGTATGTGGCCACACTAAGAAAGCATACGGGACTATGATGAACTTTCCAGAGAGGTTCATGAGGGTGAACTCTACACTTACTCCTCCTCTGTCTCCTCAAGTTAAGAGAATAGTTACTGCAAAATATTTCCATTACTTGCTTGTTGCAATCGATATTGCATCTTCATGATTTTTCTAATATCTGGAGGTTTTGCATAGAGTTACTTAAATTTCCTCTAAATCTTATCAATATTTTCATTAAGGTAAAAATTAAGCAGGGAAATCCCTATCGAGATCCAACTAGAAATATTATGCGCTTCTTCTTTTGGTACAATAATTTTGTTTTTACTTATTAATAAGGCTTGCTGTTTGACCGTTTATGTCGATTCGACCCCTTATTTAATACATTTCACCTTCCACTGTTGTTAATAATGATCATCATCAGCGGGAAGTAGGTTGCACATAAAGGTCAGGGAGTCTTTGCACTAGCTAGCAAACACAACCATAAACACACTCTCACAATTTAAAAAAATTGAAATACACCTCAATATCTTACTGGAATCGAATCATTGTATTGAGTCTCGAATCACAAACCAACACGGAAGAAAAAAAAACTTTTTCAGCACCATTATTGGATAACTACTACATTCTTCTTCGCAATGCCAAAAGTTCATCCACTTGCACATCAATTATCAGAGCAACACTTTTCCTCTTCTCAGCAGTCGATGGCTGATACTCCTAAAAGCAATCTTAAAAAGCAACGTTCAAGGGCATTGCCAGATATTGTCTACAATACGAATGATGAATTTGGTACTCATCATCAAGAACCTCCATCTCGTTCCAAAATTTCTATCAAGACATGTTTGATATTGTTGGTTGCTTTCTTAGAAATATTAACAGTGCTGGTATTGTCAAGTGTGTGGATATCTTGTTTTCTTCCATACATGCTCAAGTGGGGTTCATCAGTGAGAGAGAAGGGTTTTGATAATATTGTGCAATTTACACATTCCACACTTAAAGAACTCATGCTTGTTGTCGAAACGGAGAAGGAAATATTATCAGATGGGTTCGATCCTTATGATACCGCTCTCGTAGAGAAGCACATGTTCAAACTTTTTAAGAATGAAATTAAGCGACATCCCTCTCTTCCTCTCACACTTTTTATTGGTGATCACACTAGATATAATTTTGGTGTGTTTCAGCTTAATGAAACCATGATTGTCTCTTTCCTCGAAGACTCCTATTGGTACTGTTCCGATTATGAGCTTTACGATCATTGTGAGAGAAATCATTCAGCTCCATTTGATGTAGTGCTGGATCCTATTGATATGAATGATATATGGGACACTGCTAGAGCAGCTCCAAACGGAACTAGATTTACAATGAGTTATGCTGACATCACATTACCTAGCATTACTTTTATCACTCTCTTGTCAATGGTGAAAAATACATCTGACCCTTCTGATTACGCCTTTTGGATTGGGTATGATGTTTCAGTAGAATCATTTTCAAAATACCTATCCCTAGCAACACGAGAGATTGATGGAGCTATTGCCTTTACTATTGAAGTGAGCACTAATTACTTGATATCTAGTAAGTATTTATTGAGGCATTTGATCTACTTACTCTCTATATAGATTATGATCCAGAAGTTTCTGTAGCTGTTTGGGATGAACAACAACAAGAAACCAGACTTACAGCAATCACAGTCCGTGATAAGGGAACTAATCTTATTGGAAAGAGTTTATACTCTTTATATCCAGACTTGCAAGTAATTGAAAGAAACAAAATGATTATGTTAGAAGTTGAGGGTTACTACCTCTCAATGTATCGGCTATGTACCGAAGAAAATGTGGATTGGCTGCTTGTCTTTGCTGAACCAACATCAAACTATTTAACAACAATTTTCATGGCTGTAGGAATTGCTCTTGGTATAAGTCTTTTGATTATCATTATTAGTATAATCTTCGGTGTTTATATTTCATTTAAAATTATTCAACCATTCTATGAGTTGATTTTCAATTTTAGTGAAGTTTCTGAAATGAAATTGGAAGGATTAGAATTTAGAAATTCATTGTTCAGAGAAGTTGTCATTCTTCAAGGACACTTTAAGGGGATGGTTGACAGGATTAAGCTTTATAGATGGTAAGTTATCACTAAGTGTCAACATGACTAAACAATTTTTGAAATAGCTTTATTCCAAGTCACTTGATTTCAAAGATTGATGGAGGTGAAGAAGTTGATAAAAGTAGAAGATCAAAAGATTCCCAACCTCAATCTAAAAGTGCTTACTCTATTGCAAAACTAGTTAAGGAAGACGCTTCTAGCAGTTTTTCAAGCATTGGAAGTACTACGAAAAAACAATCTCAAACTCAACAACCAATTGATATTTTAGCAAGATTTGCCCTTCATTTGGATAAAAGAAAAGTTGGTTTTGCTTGTTTACATATTGAAGGAATGAGCGCATGTATTGCCAACAATTCTTACTCTGAAACTGTAACTGTTTTAAGTGAAATTTTCAAATATGTATATGATATGAGTAAGATACATGGAGGTTCTGTTGGTAATTTTGATAATGAGACTATCACTATTTCATTCAATTCTAATATTGACACAGCAGCCCCAGAAAAGAAATCTATAACATTTGCTTATGCTATTGTTAGAAAGCTTAATGGTTTATTACCATTAAAGAAGGCCATTAATCCAGAAGCGACCGATAAGGCACAAACTTTTAGAGTTGCAGTTCTCTCCCAAGCTGTTTGTTGTGGTAACTTGGGTACTAATGATTTTAAGAATTTTACAATTGTTGGTAGCTTCCAAAGAAATATACTTTCCATGTTGGATCTTGCTGTTAATTTGAACATTGAAATTGTAGTCTCTGAAGAAATTAAGGCAAAAACTCATAATTTCTATCAACACAGATTTATCGATACACTTAATTTCTTAACGGAACAACAATATGGAATTCCTGAGCTAGACAAGTCGCTTAACAAGAATTGGGCATTCTTAAAGTCACCAGAGTATGGTAACAACATTCCAGAAAGTTATACTCCTTTGTCCTCAAAGCAAATTACTGAAGTGAATGTTTATGAATTTGGAGATTTTATGGAAGTTAAAGAAGATGGTAAGTATATTTTAAAATTCACTCGAAATTAATCAAATATTAGAATGGATGTATGAATTGGAGGAAAAGAAGAAGAGAAATCTTTGGCAATCCTATGGAGCTGCTTGTAATTTATTCTTTGACAAGAAATATGAAGAAGCATGTGGATTGTTGAATGAATTCTTGGATAGAACAATTCAAAATGGAAAGGCAGATTTACCAACCATTAATCTATTAGAAAAGCTAAAGAAATTACAAGAAAGAGAAAAACTAGAGCAATTGTAAATAATTCAAAATAAACCATGGATTTTCAATAAAAATAATTTTAGTAAAACAGTGGTGACAGATGTCTTTGCCAACACAAAAAAATCTTTTATTACGACAATAACGAATCTATTCAGATTCTCATAGGTTATATAAATTATTTGGAGTCAATATAATAATTAGAATAGGAACGGCCGACAAAGTTAGAAATGGCACCTTGGATCTCTGGCCACTTCTTAGCGATGTCTTTATGTATCTTTATGGAATTGCATGTATCCATCTTCCAAAGAGGTGATTCCGTTATGATGGAAATGTAATGCATGGTGGTGCTTTTCTGGTTTGAATTGAAAATGAGAAAGTAAGCACTCTCTCCCTTCAAGAATATCAGATATCTTTGATTTACAAAAATACCTGGCACTATCCAAGCCAGGGCACTCATGAATGTAATGGAATAAATCAGATTCTGTACCACAATCGTAACAGAAACTTTTACCCTTACCAAAATTGATATGGGCATTGATGGAATTTCTCCATATAAAGTATTTAGTTTTAGGAGTAAGACGAGTTTTAAGGTATTGCACATTAAGAGAATCCCAACTTTGGTTTAGAATAAAGTTAGGGTTTTCATTCATCTTATTATGTCTTACACTTAAATGTCTTGTTATGGTCATCTTCTTATGATTGAAGACGACAACACCATCCTTAACAAGGAGGTGTTGATTCTTGAGTAAATTACGAATATCAAAAATATCCTCTCTGGTTGTAGCATTCTTTGCTATTAAATCAACCTTGATATTCTCGCTATCTTTGTGTGCTTCAACTTTCTTAATTTCATATTCTATTTTTCTATTTTTGGTTGTTCTAAAGAAGGCTTCTTTTAATGTTAGAAAATCTCCTTTGTATCTATCTTTGAGAACTTCTATTGCAACTTCACTATCTGTATGAATGGTAACTTTAGAGTTTCGTGGGATTACATTAATAGAAGTTATTATGGAGCATATTTCGGCTATATTATTTGAATAATGATTATTGATTCTGAGGGATAAAGTTTTACAAGGAACTGATCTATTTGAGGTATCATAAATATTAATACCCATTCCTGTCTTTTGATTAATTCTAGATCCATCTGTATGGATATCGAAACTATTCCCTGTTTTGATTTTGGCTATTCTAAATTTCGTATCATTCTGCACAAATGTGAGATTATATTCTTTAAGTACAGATAACCATTTAGCATAAATATTATCTTTAGTTTCCTCACAATGTTTGATACCATATTTGAAAGCTTTTCTTATTAACTTATTCTTATTATTGGCGATTAAATTCATAGTTCTTAAATTCATTCTTTCAGAGAATTCCTCAATTGATGGTAATCCTAATCCACCTTCTTCTAATGGCAGGTGAAAGAAACTTGTTGGAGTTGCTCTGTCCATTAATAATTTACGTCTGATTGCACCTCTAATTGCACGATCTATTTCCTGAGCTTTCTTTAAAGGGATTATATTGATTTTTGAGAGGTGAGTGAATAGGCTGATTGCTTTAGCATGCATAATTATTTTAAGGTTTGTTGGCTGTAATTTGAATAATGGTAAAAATCTTAATGATTTTGAGAATTTGTCTATCTTGGATTGGATGTCTTGTATTACCAAAGTATCATCCCAAGGGTAATGGCCAAGTACTCTAAGGTTTTTCTGTTTAGGTACTGGAGTACCTTTGATTTTAGGTGAGACTGTGCTCTTTTTAGGTAATAGAGTTGCTACTGATTTCTTAGCATTCAATTTAAATAATAATTGATGTAACCAATCATGAATATTGTCTAGTCATTATACTTGGAATATCTGTCACATACAACATTCATATCATCAGCAAAACAGCAGAGTGCAATATCATTTGCACATAGTTTGCCTGGTTTGATTGGTATCTTCCACTTATCAATTGCTTTGTCAATTATTAATTGGGTAATACAATCGTATATAAGAGGGGCCAGTGGACAGCCTTGTGGTATTCCTCTTGTTTTCTTAAATTTATCAGAGAGATGATTATCAATTTCTAATTGAAGTTCATGGTTAGCATAAGCATTTAAAATGAATTGAGTAAGTTCTGAAGGGTATTTACAGTGGTCTAGGGCCATTTTGATGACAGGTAATTCGACTGCATCATACGCCCCTTCTATATCTAAATTCACTAAAATAAAAGTCCTTTTCCTTGTTTTCATTGCTAAGGCAGAGAGTAATACACCATGATTCAAAGTATTTCTGTCTGTAATAAATGCTTGTTGTCTAACATTAATATGAGTTGATGCCCAAGATCTCAATCTAAATGCTATAATATTAAATAATATTCTGTAAAATATTGGTAAAATAGTAATTGGGCGAATATCACTTAAGGTATTAATTTCTCTTTTAGGAATGAGTTTTACCCATCCTTGTTTCCAATTTTGTGGAATATCACCATCTCTTAAACATCTATTATATTCTTCTAAGAGGATTCCTTGATTGGCTTCTGTAAGATGTTTAATTAAATCGAGTGAGATTAGATCAGGCCCAGAAGTGTTTGATTTCATTCGTTTGAGAGCATCTTGTAGCTCTTTAATATGAATCGAATTGCTCCAATCTGGACCTTCTTTGATAGTTGAATTACTTGGTGTGAATGTTGGTTGTTGATTAGTGGAGGTAAATTTGTTTGTAAAGTAATCCACTATTTCTTCTTCTTCAAAGTTAAGGTCTTTCCACATAATTTGGTTAGAGTGTATCATTTTATCAAATTGATACATTCTCGATGAAGAGTTATAAGTTTTTCCTTAATTTCTTTTGCATTATTAATATGTGTTTCTTTTAGGAGTGTTTGTAGTTCTTGTATTTCTGATTGAGGAATATTAGGGTTATTAATTTTAGATAATATTTCATCCTCTAAATCTTGAATTTCTTCTTTAAATGCTGTAGAAATTCTTCCAACTCCTAATCTATCTACTTTGGATCCATATTTAATTATTTGAGCCTCAATTGCTTGATTCAGCTCTTGAAAATTGTCAATTTTACACTTATTAATTGCTTCGTACATTCTTTTCCTCTTATTCTTACTAAAGTAAGTTCTCCAAGTAAGATTAGATTCTAAATCTAAATAAAAAGGGACATGATCATTAGTGGTCAAAGGTGTCATAATTACTTCCTTTACCACTCTAATATTCTTTGAGACAAAGATATGGTCAGGTCTAGATCTATTTAAAGTTCCCTGACTTCGTCTAATCCATGTATAATTTGGTGTTTTGAATTCTGTCAATTTTAACATTTCAAGAATCCAAATCCAATCCTTTTCTCTTGTAGTAGTGGGGTTTTGAGTATCAATATTAAGATCCCCACTTAAAATAATATGTTCATCTTTACATGTTAAAACAGCATTGATAAAACTGTTAATGGCTTCTTGATCATTTTCATAATCATCTGATCTGCCACTTAAATAAATAGTAAATAAATTAATTGGAATTCCCCTGCTTTCAAATCTTGTCCATTGTAAGATTCCAGGTACTAAATTATTATTGGTAATGTTACGCTTTCTATGATTATTTAAAAAGTGCATAACTACAGCCTTTAGATCGACCCATAAGGGAGTTAATTAATAAATAACCTGAACCAGAATTTCTAACTTTAATTTCTAATTCAGTAGTGTTAACGTGTGTTTCTGTAATACTCATCATATGAACTCCATGTGTTAAACACATAGATTTCAATTCTTGAGTTACAGATTTATGGACTGCATGCTTGTATAGACCGTTAACATTGTAGCATGCAAGTCTTAAACTAGTGGTAGTTCCACTCAAGGTTGAGTAGATTCATTAGATGATGTTGAAATCAAATCATCATCTATCATTACAGAGTTAGTATTATTTACATTATTTATATTATTAGTAATATTGACAATTTCCATTAAGTTATTATCTAATGGAATTACATTATTATTTGCCAATCCTACAACAAGGCCAAAAAAAGCTTTGGTGAGTAATATTAACAGATTATTTTCATTATTATTATTATTATTAATATTATTATTATTAATATTATTATTATTATTATTATTAGTATTATTATTATTATTATTATTTGTTGTTTTAGCAACTGATTAAGTTGTTGCAATATTATTAGTAGAATTAATAGTAGGTAAATAAGGAAATAATCTATTTTTCTGTTCTATTTTAAGATCTAAAATCTCAATAGAAGGTTTGAAATAGAAATTGAAATGGTTTTTGTGCTTATCAATAAGAGAAATATTTTTCTTACAGAATTCATCCATTTCATCCTTATCTGTGTGTGATAATTTAACTAATTTATATTTTGAAGTACCAGAGTGATTAGTTGCATCTGATATTTTTAAATTGTTCAATACAAGTTGAATATCCATTCTAGAGTAAACACGAGCAATTCCGTTTGTAATCTCGTTATCAGTAAATTGAATAGGGAATGTACATTGAGATGTTGTCTCTTTTGTTTCACTTCTGATTTGCTCTACTGTTTTATAGTGTTGTAAATCAAGAGCTGAAGCAAGTTCAGAGCACGTTTTCTCATTATCAAATGATATTCTAGTAATATATTGTTTATGGGAATAGTTGGTATATAATCCTTCAACATTAATTCCCTTTTCAATAATATAATATTCAATAATTTTTTCCAATAGTCTGTAATGAATATTTTTGGAACTAGTAGAATGACATAAAGCAAGAGGTTTTGGAGTAAAGATTGCTGGAGATGGGAAACATTCTAATACAAATTTCCTATCAACAACACATTCATTAAAAATATTAAAATATTGCTTATAGTCAGAGTCATTTTAGATATTTACAAAATTTTGAATAGATTCCCGGAGACATGTGTTTTCCTTTTGGGAGGTTTCTAATGCTCTCTCCAACACAAAGATTCTGTTAGCGAGCAGAGTACTCCCTTCCGTATCCGGAGGGTGGTAATGTTGAGGCATTTTCGCAAACACAAAAAAATGAGTAAACGAAGCATTCAAGATTTTGAAAAGCAATTTCGGATCAAAAATAACATGGAAGAGAAAACAAAAAAGAAAAAACTTGTGCTCCAAGAAATATTTTCGGATGATGTTTGTTTTGAAATAATTTCCATGATTGATGATTCGTGGTTTATTTTGAATAATTGTTCTTTGATTTCAAAACAATTCTTTCATGTGATCAAGGAACGTTCAAAACTCGTTATTGAATTTAACAAAAAATTTACAGAGAAACGAATTAAATTATTCATGAAAAGTCAATTTATGAATAGTATTGTCAATGTTAAATTTTCGAGAAGGTTGCTTGACTCTCTTGAACAAGCCAAATCAATAAGTGAAATGAATCAATTAACATCACTTGATATTGGTGAAAATCAAATTGGTGATGAAGGAGCTAAATTCATAAGTGGAATGAAACAATTAAAATCACTTAGTGTTTATAACAATCGAATTGGTGATGAAGGAGCCAAATTCATAAGTGGAATGAATCAATTAACATCACTTGATATTGGTGAAAATCTAATTGGTGTAGAAGGAGCCAAATCAATAATTGAAATGAAACAGTTAACATCACTTAGTATTTATAACAATCGAATTGGTGATGAAGGAGCTAAATTCATAAGTGGAATGAATCAATTAACATCACTTAGTGTTTTTTGCAATCAAATTGGTGATGAAGGAGCCAAATCAATAATTGAAATGAAACAATTGACATCACTTGATATTGGTGAAAATCAAATTGGTGATGAAGGAGCCAAATCAATAATTGAAATGAAACAATTGACATCACTTGATATTTATTTCAATCAAATTGGTGATGAAGGAGCCAAATCAATAAGTGAAATGAAACAGTTAACATCACTTAATATTGGTGAAAATGAAATTGGTGATGAAGGAGCCAAATCAATAAGTGAAATGAAACAATTGACATCACTTAATATTGGTCAAAATGAAATTGGTGATGAAGGAGCTAAATTCATAAGTGGAATGAAACAATTAACATCACTTAGTGTTTATAACAATCTAATTGGTGATGAAGGAGCCAAATCAATAAGTGAAATGAAACAATTGACATCACTTGATATTTATTTCAATCAAATTGGTGATGAAGGAGCCAAATCAATAAGTGAAATGAAACAGTTAACATCACTTAATATTGGTGAAAATGAAATTGGTGATGAAGGAGCCAAATCAATAAGTGAAATGAAACAATTGACATCACTTAATATTGGTCAAAATGAAATTGGTAATGAAGGAGCTAAATTCATAAGTGGAATGAAACAATTAACATCACTTAGTGTTTATAGCAATCTAATTGGTGATGAAGGAGCCAAATCAATAAGTGAAATGAAACAATTGACATCACTTAATATTGGTGAAAATGAAATTGGTGATGAAGGAGCTAAATTCATAAGTGAAATGAAACAATTAACATCACTTAGTGTTTATAACAATCTAATTGGTGATGAAGGAGCCAAATCAATTTGTGAAATGAAACAATTGACATCACTTAGTATTTATATCAATCGAATTGGTGATGAAGGAGCCAAATTCATAAGTGAAATGAAACAATTAACATCACTTGATATTAGTGGAAATCAAATCGGTGATGAAGGAGCCAAATCAATAATTGAAATGAAACAATTGACATCACTTGATATCTGTTGAAAAGTTCACGCCGCTTTTTTGCAATGCTCCCTCAAACAATAGAATGCTCCCTCTTCCCGCCAATAAAAACCGTTTGGATTGTAAAAATGATAAAATTCTGTTCACTGTGAACGTGTAACTTCTATTATTGAGACCGGTCCGGAATCGCTGTTTCTTGAAAAACTTCTTTGATTATGAATTCTAATGGTTGCCTCTTTCAAGTTGCTCAACAGAATGTTTCTGGAAACGTTCATGACAAGAAAATTTGGGACAAAAAACTTCACAACTTCGAGTTTGATTGAATAAATAAAAGTTGGATCAAGTTGAAGAAGATTGGAATAAGAGGTTGGGAGGTTAGAGTAATAGTTGAACAAGTAATTGGAAGGATAAAAAAGTTTGAAATCCTTCGTCCACAACATTAACAAACTCGCAAACCTGTAAATGTATGTGAAACCGGTAAGAAAGTTTCACGCCAAGAATCTTTAATAAAAAAAAGTTTATTGAAGCGTGTTTGAACGCATTCTTGAAAAAATCCAAATATTCGTATGGATGAACGGTTAGAATTGGAGGCGTCTAACAAAAAACAAGCTACACTCGATGGCTTTGTTACCTCCAATCAACAAAATAGCCAAGGAGGTACACAACAGGACCAACAAAATAGCCAAGATCAGCAATCAAGCCAACTCAGTCCATCCAACGGCCAAAACCTTACACCTAAATACTCTGCTAAGCAGTTGGATTAAGAAACTGATTGGATAGCATCTTTATTCAATTTTAACAAAGAAGGATTTGAAAAGGTTTCTTCCAACATTGTGCATCCTAAAGTTACCGAAACTCCTACCACTCCTAAAACCATTCTGAACAGAAATGTAATTTGCACTGAGGTTAGCCTTGAACTTCTAATTTCAAACATGATTCCAAACCACTTTTGGCAAATACTATTGGACGTATTAAACACTAACTTGACCAGAGAGAGTACAACTGGAAAAGCATCTTCACACACAAAGTATTACAATGATATTGATATCTCTCAGCTTTTCTCTTTTTTGGGAACTGTAATTAGCTTAGAAAACAACCATTCAAAGTTGAATGCTAATGCCAAAACCAATTTACAACAGCTTCGGACAGAAAAGTTGGATAGCATGATTCCTGGTTATAGAAGATACTTTTCTTTGATGAAATGTTTTGCTCCGTCTAATCAAATTGAATGTTGTTGGCACTTTCTCTATTTCAGGTACTGAAAAATTATGGATCTGGGATTTGTTGAAAAGAACGCTCACTCATGGTAATTGGAAGGCTGCTGAATTTATTTCAAAGTCTGTGATTGCTTCTATGCAAAGAAATCCTCAATACCAATCAGACAGAGACAAGAAATATCACCATCTTGTTTCGAATGCATTTGATTTTGAAACCTCACTAATTTCACTACCAACCATCTCAGCAAACTCTTGCAAATATTCCACCTCCTTTTTGCAGAAAAATACAGTGGAAAAATTGAAAGAAATTGGAAAGAAGGAACATATCAAATTAAGTAAGCTCACTAAGGATGAAATCATCCAGAAGATTCAATTTATTTGCAACTCCACAAATGTCAAATCACTTCAACTACATGCTTTGCATTCGTTTGATCAGAATCAATTTAATGCTACCTCTGCTATCCATCATGACCATTATAGACGTACTTTTACTCTTGTCGACATTCAAGATAAGTACCATTATAAGGCTAGATATGCCTATATCATCACTGAGTGGAGAACCAAATTGATGATCAGTTTATTGAATGATTTTTTTTATAACTTGTTCGCTATTATGAATGAAACTGTTCGAATCAAGTATTCAGACTTTAGAAAACTGCTGGCCGAAACCTTTCTCTCTATGGGAAAGAAACTTCGCGCCAAAAAATAACTCTCCTTCTAATAAACTTCCATTTTATTTTAATTTCACAAAAAAATTCACCAACTTTAACCAAGCATATCCTCCTTAATACACAACAATTCGTAAAAAAAATTACAAATGGTATTAGTATCTGATCTTATCTCTTACCACCACAAAATTCAATATTCGATATTAAGTAGTTGAGCGAAAAATCACTTTTCCCAAAAAGGTATATGATGTCATAACTCACTAATTATCTCAATGAAAACAAAAGATTAAATATTCAAAAATGAATAGGATATAGTATACATGATATGAAATAACCCGTGTAAAATTCAAGATGTTATACCATGTATTAAACTAAATATGTCCTTTTAAAGAGGGAGCACTAGAAAAAAGCGGGAAAAACATTTCCACATATATTGGTGAAATGATGAAGGAGCCAAATCAATTTGTGAAATGAAACAATTAAAATCACTTGATATTAAGTAGCATTATACAGTAGAAGTTTGGAAGAATGGACCAGTGAAATAATTAAAGGTTAGATGGAGGGATTTATTGTATTTCAATTTTTAACCTTAGTTAATTTCTTAACATTTAGAGTAGTATTTTTCAAATGGAGGGAGTGTCATTAGAAAATACCTATCACCTTGATCACCGTAATGACACGGGTCACTGTATCTGCAACGTTCACCATTTATTTGAAACCTCAATTCGAAAATACCAATCTTCATCAAGCATTTGAAATATTTAAAATCCATTTAAATACAGAAACTTGAAAGAGAAATTCAAAAAGCAAGCCATAAAAAATGTTATCAAACAACAACAAGCAAGATCGAGTTCTTAAAAGATTAATGAAAGATTTGAAAGAAATTCAAATGAATCCATTAGAAACTGTCTATGCAGAACCATTCAAGGGAGATTTATTCAAGTGGTACGCAACTGTGCTAGCTCCAAAAACTTCCAAGTATCGTGGAATTATTCTCTTGTTGGAAATTGATTTTCCACTCGATTATCCAAATAAGCCACCAACTATTAATTGTCTCACCAGATTGCATCACTCACATGTATTTGGAAGTTGGATTTGTTTGGATATTTTGGAGAGTAATCACTTTTCTCAAGTTCCTTACATGGGATGGAGTACAAGCTATTCATGTTTGTCTGTGTTGCTTCAATTGCAATCTTTTCTCTTGGAGGAAGAAGAAAGACAAGCTGGATTCATTCAAGCTGATATTGAGCTTTCCAGAGCATTCAAGTTTGATGAAACTGGACACGATCCTTCCAATGGCGTTGTTTATCCGTGTGCTCCTCATTGGAATGTTAATGAAATATTGACTTCCAAATATGAGCCAAAACCAATTGTGGTTAAGAAAGCTATTGTTCCAAAGAAGGAGAAAGAATTAGTTAGTACTCTAGTTAGCAAGCCAAAGAAGAATAAGAAAAAGAAATCAGTTGTCAAGGTTGAAACAATGGAACAAGAAGATATTGGAAAGAAAACTAAACCAAAGGAAGAAATCAAGGAAGAATTAGCTACTCCTGTTGAACCTCCGTTATCATACAGTGTATCCATTATTTCACATATTCAAAATTACCTCCTCAAAATTCTAAATCAAATGGGTTTCGTTAAATTTACAAATGAATCTGCAACAACACCTCTTCCAGTAACTACTTCCACTTCTACAGCACCTGAGCTAGTCAATTCTATCTTCACAGAAGATACTGGTGTTGATGTAACTACCAACGTTGGCACAGTTGAAAAGGGAGTTCAAGCTCCAAACACTTCATTCAATGACATTCCAAATGAAATTCTCCTGCACATTCTCACCTATTTAACTCACTCTGATTTGAAGAAAGTCGAAAAATCAAGCAAACATCTCCTCGAATTGTGTGAGTACAAACTTCTCTCCACTGCACGAGAATTAATTTGTTACCATTCGAAAGAAAGTTTCAAGGAGGATATACTTGGTATTGGTCTCTCATTCGAAACGAAGAAAGATGGCACAGTTGCCTCCATCTCCTCACCACTCGATCTCCTCTCCAGAAAGTCATTTTATGAAGAGAGAGTCAGAAAGAGTGTTTGGGGATCAACATTCACACATTGGATTCCAATTTACATTAATAGAAAACATGGAAATTTTGAGAGATTGAAAAAGTCAATTCAAGAAATTTACAATTCTCATCCAACAGTTTACAATCATTGTGAGAAACCAAATTTTGATAATTGGGTCGTTTATGCAGATCTCATGTGTAAGCTGATGAATTCTATGGTCGTTGAAATCATGAAGGGTAATACTCATGCCTCAATTAAGGCATTGTATGGTTATATGTATTTCCATAGATGGTTAATTTATTTAAGTGAAAAGTTTCCTAGAATTGTTAAACGTTTCGAGCATCAAGTTAATCAATTTAACAACACAGAAAAGGAGAGATTGAAATCTTCTTGTCCAAACCTTGGTGAATTTCTTCCAAAACTTTCAATTTTAGGCGAAAGCAAACTAACCTGGAGCTGTAAAGAAATCCATCGTTGAGGAAACTTCTATCAGAAATGCTCTATGGGTAATCAAGATGTATCCTCAATTATCCAGATTGAACGAATCAGACTCTGAAAGATGTGAAAAATCATGGGAAGCCAACCAAGTTTCGTGTAAATTAATCATGTTTCATGTTTTCTTTTTGAGAAATATTGTAGAACAATATAGTAATCTATCATTGGAAGAGTTTGGAAGGTTGTATGATACTCAAAGATGAATCGTCCATTGCAAAGTACTTGAGAAATTGTGTCACTATTAGCTATCAAAGAGGTTACCATGGTAATAAGTTTAAAAAGTAATAAATTCAATTAATTTTTCCTAATTGTCCTCTCTTCCAAATTGATAAGTTGTACTTGATATAAAATTGAGTTTGTATATTATTACCTCCCAATAAACAATAGAGATTCGATAAAAAAGGCAATCCAAATTCTCTATTTATAATAGCTCCAACTAATAACTGTCATCATGGATGTCCATAGTTCCACAAAAGTTAATCAACTCTTCCTTATCTGATATTCTATATCATGATTAAGATTCTTATCCATTCTATTTGCAACCATTAAGGAAATGAATATTCTTTAAGAATCTCCGACATCACACCTTCAAATTACCAAATCTTAAATATCAGATAGAAGCAATAATTGTATTTAAGAATCTCCGACACAACACCTCTAACGAAAAAACCCTTAGAAACCCAACCGCTGATTAGTTGGACTAGACATTATTCAAAAAAAACAAATTATAACACCAACAATATAAGAAGAACACACACATCAACAGTGTTTTTTTTTTAAATATCCACCCTCTCTCACTCTCTCTATATTTAAACTTTTTCAAAGAACATATTCTTAATAGATAGACATGATGTTGAACAATAACAAGTTCAAGTATAACAAATTTTCAATTGTTGATTTTTCTTCAGCAACCAATAATAATAATGATAATCATTCGACAAATCAAATACCAAAGAAGAGAGGAAGACCTTCAAAGAAGAAATGCACTACAACAACTGGTGGTGCTGCTCAAATGATTGTCAGATCGACAGAATTATTCAATACACAACAACACACATTTTCACCTTCCAAATTACAACCCTATGAAAATGAATTGAAACAATTTTTCAATGAATTTTCACCAATTATGAAAAAGAAAAGCAAAATTGAAAAGAAGAAGAAACATTGTCAATTCATTACAAAATGTAATAGAGAAAATAATAGAGAAACATTGAGTGAAGAAACAAGATCGAATCAATCCTCATCAAATTCATCCATTGATTCCATCACTCCACTTTTAACTTTCTCAACAATATCATCCTCAACTAATTCAATCAATAATTCGAATACAATTTGTTCTGTGTCCTCATCATTTGATTTGCCAATTAAGAGAAAAATAATAAGAACTTCAATATCAATAAAAGAATTATTAAATTAATGTCATCATAATCATCTTTGGTCCATTTTCCCTCTCCTTTTCGTTCAAGTTTTTGCCACAACAACAAGAAGAGCCACGGTTCATGTGTGAAACTGAGGTGCTTTGGACATGTGATGAAATTTTTCATTGTTCATATAAATAATAGATGTGTAATCCACATTTAGATTTCAAAATTGCCTCTTTCCATCCAATTTACATAACAATGTCAGTCGTGTTTGAACAATCTCTTTTTATTTTTGGAAACTATTGCAAACTAATTGGATGAATATTCGATATTGCACCATCCAAGACAACCTGCTGTTATGATAATTCAAAACATTGTTTCCAGTGGATAAACTTTACAATTTATTACACTCCTTCTAATTTATCATCTAATAGTTGGCCACAAGAAGAATAAGGCACCCAAAGTTCCTCCACTCAACAAGATTGCAGTCCACTTGATAAGGTGAAATTAAAAGTGTGACATGACAGCTAGTTATCAGTTATGACTTGTTTTTCTCAAGTTTTGTTTTGTTTCATGCAACGAATAATTAGATGCAAATCCAATTGAAACTTTGATTTTGTAAATGGTGATCACTCTTCAATAACTTGCGAATTGATTCTAGACACTAGCTTCCCATTACTTAAACTTTTCATTCTTTCCTTACTCTCTCAATCAGTTGCTAATTTCGAATGTTTGTAAAATGAAATCGACTTGTTTAAATTGGTTTACAACAGAAGGATTGATTAGTTGCAAGTACAAACAGTATAACCAACTAACAATTGAACAAATGGATCTAACTTATTAACAAAGTACGAGTACATTTTCAAAAAGACCTCGCTCGCACTTTCGTACAAATTCTCTTTCCTTTAAAAAGAAACTCTAGAGTACAATTAACAAAACAATAAAAAAACAAACAAACAACACAATTAGAAGAAACGTAAGATGAAGTATGAAAATTTGGGTAACACTGGCTTGAAAGTCTCCAAAATCTGTCTCGGATGCATGAGTTTCGGCTCACCAAAATGGTTTGATTGGGTTTTGGAAGAACCAGAATCCATGATCATTCTCAAGAAGGCCTGGGAGTTGGGTATTAACTTCTTCGACACTGCCAACCTTTATTCGAATGGTGAAAGTGAGAGAATTTTGGGTAAATTCATTAGGGAGAATAACATTCCGAGAGAGGAAGTTGTTATTGCTACTAAGGTTTTTGGTCCGGTTGACAAGAGTGGAGAACAAAGGTACCTACCGTTGAGTGATGATAAGAAGGTGAATACTCATGGATTGTCGAGAAAGCATATTATGCATGCTGTTGAGGAATCATTGGAAAGATTGGGAACTGATTGTAAGTATTTTTGAAAATTGCAAAGTTCAGTTGACTGAATATTGTAAACAGACATTGATTTATATATTATTCATCGTTGGGATCCAGACACTCCTATTGAAGAAACCATGGAAACTTTACATGATTTGGTAAAATCTGGAAAGATCAGATATATTGGTGCCTCTTTAATGTTTGCTTGGCAATTTGCTAAAGCTCAACATTATGCTGATAAGAAGGGATTGACCAAGTTTGTTTCCATGCAAAATCTCTATCATTTAATGTATAGAGAAGAGGAAAGAGACATGATTCCAATGTGTTTGGATCAGAAAGTTTCCTTAACTCCATATAGTCCACTTGCTAAGGGAATTTTGGCAAGAGCTCACGAATTTGTCAACTCTGAGAAAACAAGCAATGATGATGATGAGGATCAGAAATCCAAGAGAGCAAATTCAGATTTCATTCAAAAACAATTCCAAGAAACCCTGACTGAAGGTGATAAGGAAAATTTGAGAAGAGTTTCAGAATTGGCTAATAAGAAGAATGTCTCACCAGCTCAAATTGCTATTGCTTGGCTATTGAAGAAACCAGGAGTTACCAGTCCAATTGTTGGTGCCACAAAAGTATCGAATATTGAATCGTCTATTGCTGCTTTGGATATTGAACTCACCACTGAGGAAGTCAAATATTTGGATGAATCCTACACAGCCAAAGCACCTCATCCAGTTGGTGTTAGAAAGTAATATATATATATATACATTCGTTATCAAGAATCCTATCATGCTGGATTAAATATCATTTCGAACTGTTTATTATAATTAAACAAAACATGACAAATTATAACAAATTTTCCATCATTAACATCTGAATTATCAAATAGCACTTCAATGAAGAGGATTCAGAACAATAAAAAAATTAATAAATTAACTCTGTTGACAATATTGTTGAGTCAAAAAAAGCACGAAAGGCAATCTTATTCAGTATTAAGATTTTAAGGTATTGAATGGCTACGGCCATATCACGATGAATGCACCTCATCTCGCTCGATTTGAGAAGTTAAGCATCGTAGAGCCACATCAGTACTGAGGTTGGAGACAACTTGGGAACCTGTGGTGCTGTAGTCTTTTTTTCTTTCTGTTGCTGTAAAATAGAAGCAAGTCGATTCTTGTTTTTCTATTGGATACTTCTAATTGTTTCACATATTATATACATTTATTTATTGTTGAATATTCTCATTGTAAACTAACCGCCTCCTTTCTTCCTCCTCATCATTAATAGTTTGCTGCTGAGAAACTTTGGCCTTTCCAAATCTATTAATGAAAATTCTTTGATACCATTTCATTTTCCTCACTGGAAAAACTTGTTGCAACAAAATTGCCATCAACAATGAAGGAATCATTAAAATGGAAACTAAAACTGAACCAAAAAAAATTAATAACCAAGTTGGGATGGAATCTGTTGCATGTGTTGCGTAATATTTGAGAATTTGATTGATTTCTTGTTTGGTTTGGGGTTCAGATAGTTTTGTAATGGTTGCATTGATAATTTCTGAAACAATTGTGGAAAAGTCAATGTCATTTTGTTTGAGAGATGATTTGACAGTTTCAATAACTTGTTGATTAGTGAATTGTTGGGCCATTTGATTAATGATTGGTTGGGAATATTGTAATGAGTTTTGGAATAATTGATTGAATGGAATATTATTGAGAAGTGTTGAAATATTTTGAGAGATTGCTGACATGGCATTATTTGTCACTGCAGTGATTTGATTCTTGTTGAGTACGTCGATAATGGCTTGTGAAACTTGAAATCTGATATTTGTTGTTACATTGTTTACAACATTTTCAATTGCTTGTTCCAATTTTTTGAAGAGTTTTTCGAAAATATTCGAATCAGCTAGAGAAGGAAGGGAAAACCTTTCGTCCACAGATCTTCCGCCGGTGTGATGAGGATTATGATTAGGATGGTGATTGTTAGGCTCGGAGAGTGCGGTTGTTAGTTGAAAGAAACAGAAGAGAGCAATTATAAACAGCAATCGAATACAAATTCGAATAGAATTGGTGTTTGTAGAAGTTTGATAATTGTTGTTTGAATGCATTTTCTTCTTGGAAAATATCTAAATAGTTGCTTTAGCTAATTATTCTAATATTTTGAATAGTGTTTTGAATTGAATAGATGTTTTGATATATTTGGTAAATTTCCATTTAAAACTGAATCGAATTTCATCACAAATCAACAAAACCAAAGAAATTTTGTTTATTGGCCCTTCATGGTTGCCATCAAGTCCAATAATTCCGTTTGGTGAGATTTAGTAAGTTGTGAAAATGCCTTTTTCATGTCTTCCAAATCAGATTCAGTTTTGAATTTACCACCAGCAAACTTTGCCTTTAACCAGTGCTTGGTATTTGCAAAGAATTTGGCGTATTGATCTGTGAGTCATGACATCTTTATCAGAATCTGATTTCAGTTCTTCCTCAGAGTCTTCAACTTCAGATTCCTCTTTTTCTGGTTGTTTCTTTTCTGGTTTCTTTGTTTCCTGCTTTAATTCTTGCTTCTTTGGTTGTGGTTTCTTGACTGGTGTCTCTTCTTCTTCCTCTTCCTCTTCTGATTCTTCAGATTCTTCATCCGATTGAATTACAATAGGATTCTCCGCTGTTTGTTTCAATGTGGCACTTGTTACTGGACGAGTAGCCCCTGCCTCATCTTCTGAATCACTCACAGAAGAATCACTATCATCACCACTTGTAATACTTGGTGGAGTAATTGGTTTTTTCTTCTTGGATTGAGGTGTTAAAAAATTACTTGTTGGTTTTCTCTTTTTAGGTGTTTCAAAAAGAGCAGTGTTGGACTGTTCCTTATCACTATCTGGTGGTGAGAGGTATTGTTCTGTTTGTTGATATTTTTCTTTCAGTTTAATTTTTTGTTTTCGTGAACAATCCAATTTGGCAAATACTACTTGTTCATCAGTGAAAATATCACTAGCTTTAAGTTGTGTATTCCACAAGCCCAACTCTAATCCCAAGTCGGAATATAAACGAGAAAGAGTAAAGGCATCAGAATTGTCAAATTCAAAACCTTCCGTAACTTTATCATAAAATATCGATTGATATTGTCTACATATTGTTTGTTTGACATCACCAAGCGATAAATTATGTGGAAGAATACAGCAAAAGTTTCTGTCCAACAATTTAGACGTAGAGTTGGACCTATTTACACCGGCTAACTTTCTATAAAATTGATTTCTCTCTAAAAGTAACGAACTGATCGTTGAAGGATTTGTTGTTGAGGATGGAAAAGTAATGTTATTATTATTGTTATCATTATAAGATGACGATGATGAAGGAAAACCATCGGCAACTACACGGACAAAAAGTCTTTGCATTTTTTTGTGTTTTTTATTTTAGTTTTGGCGCCATTTCATTCCATCATTTTCTGGATGTGTTAAACGCAAAAAGGTTTGGATTTAAGGTCTTAATTAATTTAATAAGATATCTTCTAGATCTAAATTGTCCAATGCAAAATCTCTGACCATACACGTGACGTTCATAACTTGTTTATCACTTCCACGAATATTGAATTTGAAAAGGGTATTCTTGAGTGTGGAGATGAATTGTTGCATCAAATAATTCCATTCCTCAGGAGAGCAAACAAGAACTGAATCCAAATAGATAAAGTTTTCTAACTGCTCTAAATTGGTAATAAATTTGGTTCCAACAATGATAGATCTGATTAATTTTGTCATGGTATCCACATTCCTCGAATTGAATAAATTCATTCTAATTTCTTCAACCCTTGTAGTGAAATCATTGGATTCATAATTTTCATGTATGATCTTTCCCTCACTTACAAGAGTTTTAATCCATTCTGGTATGGTTTCTGACTGTAAAATGTCTTGCAAGTTGAATTGATGAAACCCTGCATTGTTTGCCTCTTCAAAATAGAGACAGTTAGCAAGCTTGTCAAACATGTCCTCTGTAAATTTAATGGAATAACACTCTTCCTTTGTTTCAATGTAGAGTTTTACATAAAAAGAATATGTATCCTCAGCTCTCTTGTAGCTAATATTATTATCCTTTGGATATACATACGTCTCAATAACATTGTATCCTCCATCCAATAATGTAATTTGAATTTGGTGATCGCCATCAATAATTGGATTACAATTAATTTCTTGGTCAAGACTGAAATCATCCTCCATGTCATTATTGCTTGATATTGACTTTCGAGGTGTTGTATAATCTTCCTCTCTAAATGAAAATTGGTCGATAACACTTTCTAGTGAAAGGCATTTTTCCCTATTGTTTTTCAAGAAAGCATTAATTTCACTGGATGCTGACTTGAAATGTTGTTTGGTTGCTCTTTCAGAAATGAAAGTTTGTTCATTGGCAAAGCACTTGATTCTATTGTTAGTTTCATCAAAGTCTGAATAGGTAACATTTGCCATATAATAAACTTTTCCTGGAGTTAGGAACCATCTAAATTGTTTCTTATTTGATTCATAATATCTAACTTGCATAATTATTGGATTTTTAGAATATGAGGATTCTGAAATATTGAAAGAAGTAGAATCTACAAAGTAGAGTAACTTTAGGGTACTTTCTTTTTCTCTCTGCTCGATTTCTTTTGTATAAACTAGTATTCCTGCAAAATCGAATTCGTTATTGTGCTGTCTGCAGTCTGGATTTTTCACCTGAGTAAAATTGATACAACTTCTTGGTACATAGCTATAGACCTTCATTTCTTCATCTGTCAAGTCCTTCCAATTTTTAACAATCTCCACTTTAGTATGAGAAATTGCTGAAATTGACTTCATAACTTGACTTCCACTTTGCTTGGATGATCTACTATTATAAATGTCAATAATATTTCCCTCTTGAAAAGATTCATTGTCTTCATCTGCAATCCATAACGTAATAATCATTTCCTTATCGTTCATCGTTACACCAGGATTTTTCGAATAAGGACAGCAATCACCCAATCTAACAGTTACCATAGCAGAGACATTTCTATTGAGAGTTGGATGTTGATCCAAAGTGGTTGTTAATCTTTGAGAAACTCTTGATTGAATCTCACTCTCAATGTTACGTTGGTAATTCTCTAAATTTTGGTGTTGTGTCTCATTCAATTGGGCATAAAATGATGACTCATCTCTGCATTCTGATAAGAGCTTGTAAAGAACAGATCCCTCATAAATTCTCTTGATCGGTGTTGTGATATTTTTCTTAGGTCCAATAATTTTCTTCTTTTCTTCATCGTAATAGGTTGGTTGAAGTGTAGCCATTAATTTTTCTCTTTCCTTCTCATTAATAGCAGAGATGTAATCTTCAGCTTGTTTAGTTCTAATGATTGTCGAGACAGTACCACTTTCGTCAGTGATTTTCTCCAAGAACTTTTGTGGATACACTCTTTTAACAATGGCTCTGATACAAGGAATATTTCCTCCATTGCTTTGAATGGATTTGAATGAAACTTTGAAAGGCATTCTTCCGTATTGGAATCCTAATGTGGTATCCCAGTGAGCCTTTCTAACACCATTAATGCTCAGCTTTAAACATGCATTTCCAGGCAACTCCAAAGGAGGAGCAGGTTCAAAATTTTCAACAAAAGATGCTCCTACAATTCTCAATTTTTGACCTATACGTATCTTGCACCATTCCAAATACCTGGATAGTTGTTCATCTAATTTTGCCTTCATACTGTACCAACCATCACTAAGTTCTATAGTTTTACATTCTTCCATATCGTTATCGTTATTTGATAAAGATGATACCATCAGAACCATGAATTGACCAGGAGGAATGTCCTTTTCAGCAATCATTTTCAAACATGATCTTTTTCCTTTACAAAATTCAACATTATACCTATAAATTAGTTGTCCTAAAACCTTTTCAGGAGTCAAAAATGGAAAAGACTTGTCATTTGGGAATGTCCTATCGAGACTTGCCAATTTCCAAACAATCCACCTATAGTGATTTTCAACCCAATCAGTTTTTACAACACTTGTTTTAGCACCAAAATGTACTAATAACCGTTCATATTCTTCACTTCCAAAATTCACTACTCTTTTGTTTCCATTAAGGCTCACTATTGCTTCTATCATTTCATTTGATACTTTGAAATCATTCAAATTAAATTTAAATGTCTTGGCGGAAATGCTAGTCATTGTTATTGAATATTGGGATACTCCCTCTCTCTTAATCTTCTCAATAGGTAGCTGTTCACATATTCCCAAAGTATTTATCCTTCTTTTTACATGAACTTCCTCCTTTGAATCAGATTTGTGGTGTTTTACAGGTACCCAGCTTGGTGCTGTTATTGGTGTTGTGTCAGAAGTTTTCTTTGTGATACTAATTGACGAAGAAGAAGAAGTGGAAGCTGACCTCCTTTCACTTTCACGTTTTTTAGCTTCTTCAAAACTTTCCTTCGATTTGATTGGAGTTACAAATTTCTTTTGCTTTTTCTTTACAGTTTCATTGATTCTATTTGTAGGAGTTTCCTTCTTAGTGTCACCTTGCTCTGTGGTAAGAGAAGCAAATGGATTCTTTATACTTCTCTTCGTAGCAGGTGTTTTCTTATTAAGTGAGCTACCAACCTTACTTGGTGTTTTAAATATGTCACTATTATTACTAGGTGTGGATAATTCAATATTTACATTATTCTTTGAAGGAGTTTTGAAAGTACTAGACGATTTAGACGATACGAATCCATCTGTTGCAGGTGGACGATTATTGGCAACCTGAAATCCATCAGTTTCGGCAGGAGTGCTTGTGTTTGCCTTTAAAAACCCAAATGTCTCTGGTGGTCTATTAGATGCAGACAAAAATCCTTCAGTTGGTGGTGGTCTATCTAGGGCGCTTTGAAAACCATCTGTGGCAGGTGGTCTTTCATCTGAAATATCCATCTCATTTTCGTTAGTTCTATTCGAGGCGGATACAAATCCATCTGTTGGTGCTGGTTTGTTTGAAGAGGCTGAAACAAATCCAAAAGTTTCTGAAGGTCTATTTGAGGCAGAAACAAAACCCTCAGTTGCTGCTGGTTTTTCATCGTCCTCCTCTGGATGATAGGTATACTTGGAGGCCGGCCTGGCAGAAACAAATCCAAATGTTTCGGATGGCCTTATTTCAGTTGGTGAATCAAATTTAGTTTTTGGTTTAGCAGAAACAAAACCTTCAGTTGCTGGTGGTTTTTCATCGTCTTCCTCAGGGTTATATGTATACTTTGTTGGTGGTCTAGCAGAAACAAACCCAAAAGTCTCTACTGGTCTATTATTTGAGGCAGCTGACACAAAACCATCTGTAGCAGGTGGTTTTTCGTCTTCCTCAGGGTTATAAGTATACTTTTTGGAATCTTTGCCTGCAGTGACAAATCCATCTGTAGCAGGTGGTTTGTTTGAAGAGGCTGAAATAAATCCAAAAGTTTCTGAAGGCTTGTCAGTGGAGGCAGAAACAAATCCATCTGTTGCTGCTGGTTTGTTAATTTGATAATTTTCTTCAGTTTCTGATTCAAAATTGTCTCCATTTGCTTTCATAAATCCAAATGTTTCTGGTGGACGTTTTGATGGAGCTGCTGAAACAAAACCCTCAGTTGCTGCTGGTTTTTCATCGTCCTCCTCTGGATGATAGGTGTACTTTGTAGGTGGTCTGGCAGAGACGAATCCAAAAGTCTCTGCAGGTCTATTATTTGAGGAAGCTGAAACAAATCCAAATGTTTCTGAAGGTCTATTTGAAGCAGCAGACACAAAACCATCTGTGGCAGGTGGTTTTTCACTCGATATATTTTCTTCATCCTTACTCGATGAAGTTAATTTAGCAGAAACAAATCCAAATGTTTCTACTGGTCGATTATTTTCATCTATTTGATCGAATTTTTGTTTCTTGAGAGGATTTTCAATAATCGGAGAAAGATCGGTAAGATCCAAATTTTCCAATACATCATCGTCATCCTCAATTTGAGAGTATTTTCTACTATGTGGTTTTTCCTCATAATTATCAATATTTACATCTTCATCATCGTTAAATCCTCCCAAATCATCCAACAATTCTTGTGTATTATTTAATTCGGCAGGCTGTTGTTGCTGCTGTTCTTCGTTATTTTGTTCATCATCCAATGCTCTTAATGTATCGGAATTTATAGATAAATTATCATCTTCATCAACCACTTCCACAGTGTGTATGTTGACAATTTGATCTTCGTCTGTCATCACATTTTCGTTCGTTGTGGTGTGTGACATTTTTTTCTAGAATTTTAAACTAAAAATACCTTGAAAATTTCCACTCACAACTGGATAAAAATTGGCGCGTTAAAATTTGTTGAAAACTTATTCATTATTGTGCAATGTTTAAGATTGTTATCTTCATTTATTACATTAAAAAACCCTTCAAAAACATCAAACTGACAATTAACAGCCATCTAAAAAATGTCATCATTCACTTTACCTTTGATGTTTGGCATTTTGCTCATCGCATCAACCATTCACTGTTTTCCAACCTCTATGTTATCTAAAATTTATCAACCACACAATCAAGCAATTTCCTTCTCTACCAACAATCTAGACAATTCCACCTTCACCTCCCGATCACTTTTATTGGGAGATTTATATGGATTTGATGGACAATGTTCAGGAAGAAATGTTTCACTAGTTCAGATTGTTACCTCTTCAAATCAGATTACTCTTTCCTCCTATTGGAGTAATTCTGATCAAATTGTATTGAATCATTGTTATCATGTGAAGGATGATTATCATCTGTGTCAATTTTCATCAGCATTAACACCAAGCAGTGTTGTTGTATGTATTAAATTAGATGATGATATTCAAGATGATGATGAATTTGATTTGGCTATTAATTTTGATATTGAAAGTTGTACTTCTTTTGATTTTCAAGCAAAGTGTCGTCTTGATTCGGGAAGTGTTGTTGGTATGATTGTTGAAATCAAGTATCCGGGTGATAATTCAATCCGATTGAGAAATTATGCTATTGCTGCCTTGATTATTCTCATCATGTTGTGTATTTGTTGTTTGATAAGTGCTGCAATGGCTGTCTATTGTTGTCTTATTAAGAGAAGAAGGGAGAAGTTGAATCAACCATTCAATAATAATGCAAATACTTATAACGAGGATGAAATTGATTCGTCATCAAGAAGAGAACGAACAAGTGTTGAAATGACGAGTCAGAATAATGAAGATGATGAGTAATTATATTCATCATCTCTTAAACTTTGTAAATAATTATCTGTCTTGATCAAGAGTCGAATATTATATCCTTGAAGATACGGACCAGTGAGAAAGAACCTTTTGTGAGCCTACTAATCCATACAGCAACCGTTACATATTAAAAAGCATCAAAATTTTCAAAACAACAAAATACTGTCTGCAACGAACTGCTTTTCAAAAACCGTTACGTATTGTAACTCGCGCCAATATAAAACCCAAACCGTTACACATTTTCAAAACACATCACAGCAAAAAAAAAATCCAACAACAAATCAAGCCTTCCATCCTCCATCATTATGACTTCCTTGTCCCTACCACAACAACAGCAACAACACTTCTCTGCTGCAGCAAAGGGTCTTGCCCGATACGATAGACAAGATAAATTAGGTGAAGGTACCTATGGTGTTGTATATAGAGCAATTGATCTTACTAATAAGAATGTTGTAGCCATCAAGAAGATCCGTTTAGAACATGAAGATGAAGGTGTACCAAGTACCTCCATCAGAGAAATTTCCTTGTTGAAGGAGATGCATCATCCAAATGTCGTTAATTTGATCGAAGTTATTCATGGTGATGATAATTTACATTTAGTCTTTGAATTTATTGAATTGGATTTGAAGAAGTACATGAACGAATTTAAGAGAATTGAAGGTGAAAAGAAGAAGAGAATACCAATTCCAATGAGCATGATCAAGTCTTGCCTCTATCAAACTCTTAAGGGTATTGCTTTCTGTCACTCTGCTAGAATTATTCACAGAGATTTAAAGCCACAAAACATTCTCGTCCAAAAGACTAAGGATAATGATTTGATGCTCAAATTGGCTGATTTTGGTTTGGCCAGAGCTTTCCAATTGCCATGTGGTAAACTTACACACGAAGTTGTTACTTTATGGTACAGAGCACCTGAAATCTTACTCGGAAGTGAAAAGTATTCTACTCCTGTTGATATCTGGTCTATTGGTTGTATCTTTGCTGAATTGGTTAATGGTACTGCCTTATTCCCAGCTGATTCTGAAATTGATATGTTATTCAAGATCTTCCAAAACCTTGGTACTCCTAATGAAGAAATTTGGCCTGGTGTTTCATCTTTGAAGGGTTTCGCCAGTTTCAATAACAAATTCCCAAAGTGGAAGGGGAATCACTTACCTGCTGTCTGTAGCAGATTGGACGATTGTGGTATTGATTTGCTCACTCGTATGTTAGAATACCAACCAAACAAGAGAATTTCTGCCAAGGAAGCCCTCAAACATCCATTCTTTGATGATGTCGACAAATCCAAGTACTAGATAACAGTCAATTTCACAAACACTCACAACAAACCAACACCAACAACACTACACACTAAGTTCAAAGACATCAATTCGTTTGTAGCGAATTGATAGTCCAATAAATCTTGTACAAATAATTATTAAACTTGAAAATCGTGCTTATCGAGTTTTTCATTAGCTGAATTACACACAATCTTACATTAATATATTTATAATTAATTTAATAATTCTTTTATTGAAATGGATGTTCTGATAATCCTCTTCATTGTAGTGCTATTTGATAATTCAGATCTAGAATTATCAAGTATAGAGCTTGTTGCAAGAAAATTGCATAATGGTACAATTGAGTCAGCATTCGATTGATTTGAAGTTGAAGAGTATTCATTTTCTATTGAACAATTCACCTTGTTTTGATTCCTTCTCACTTGTTTCTTCTTTTTTGAAATCATGGATTGTTGTTGTTGAGCTTTCGAAAAATCACATGTAACAAATTGAGTCAATACATGTTCATAAGGTTGTAATTTGGAAGGTGAAAACACATGTGTAGATAACATTTCAGTGGATTTTACAATCATCATGTGTGTATTGTTATTATTAGTAGTAGATGTGGATGTTTTGACAGGTCTTCCTCTTTTCTTTGGTTGTTCTTTTTGTTGTGTTGAATTCTGACATGTAGTTGAGTTATTGTTGGAGTGTTGTTGATAGTTAGAATTTGATGTAAATTCAATGATGGAAAACTTGTTATAATTTGTCATGGTTTTGTTGGTTGCTAGTGTTTAGTTTTGTTTCTTTTTGAAAATTAAAAGGCAGACCACATTCATTAGGTCGAATTTATCGTGTTGACAGATGCCGAAGGAATATTGTGTGAATATTCACCACCAACTTAGAAAGGAACGACCTTTAAAAAAATAGGATTCTTGAGAAGGAGATCATGCTTCTACTAATTTGTCCTTTCAAAATCTTAAATTGGATGTTGTAATCGAATATTGGTCAACTTGGTGTTCCACACTTTCCAAAAATACAAAGAGATGGTTCAAACATGGTTGGTTACAAATCATGAAATTTATCATTGTTCATATTCTCTCTATTTATTAGAAATAGAATCCGTATTTAGAGTTTAAAATTACCAATTTTCATCCAATTAACAACATCATTAAATTCCTTGGTTCTCAATCTATTCCTTATAATTGCCAAATTATCCAAATTATTCAAATGTCACACAATTTAAAATTCCATTTCGTTTGCAACACATGCCGCTGACCATCACATTCATGATTATTAATTTAATAATTCTTTTATTGATATTGAAGTTCTTATTATTTTTCTCTTAATTGGCAAATCAAATGATGAGGACGATAAAGATGGTGGCAATGGTGATATTACAGAATTATTGATTGAATTAGTTGAGGATGATATTGTTGAGAAAGTTAAAAGTGGAGTGATGGAATCAATGGATGAATTTGATAAGGATTGATTCGATCTAGTTTCTTCACTCAATGTTTCTCTATTATTTTCTCTATTACATTTTGTAATGGATTGACAATGTTTCTTCTTCTTTTCAATTTTTCTTTTCTTGTTCAAAATTGGTGAAAATTCATTGAAAAATTGTTTCAATTCATTTTCATAGGGTTGTAATTTGGAAGGTGAAAATGTGTGTTGTTGTGTATTGAATAATTCTGTCGATCTGACAATCATTTGAGCAGCACCACCAGTTGTTGTAGTGCATTTCTTCTTTGAAGGTCTTCCTCTCTTCTTTGGTATTTGATTTGTCGAATGATTATCATTATTATTATTGGTTGCTGTTGAAAAATCAACAATTGAAAATTTGTTATACTTGAACTTGTTATTGTTCAACATCATGTCTATCTATTAAGAATATTCTTTAAAGTAAAAATATAGAGTAAGAGAGGGTGGATAAAAGAAACACTGTTGATGTGTGTGTTCTTCTTATATTGTTGGTGTTGTTTTTTTGTATCAAATGTCTAGTTCAACTAATCAGCGGTTGGGTTTTAAGGGTTTTTTTCGTTAGAGGTGTTGTGTCGGAGATTCTTAAAGAATATTCATTTCCTTAATAGATGCAATTGGAATGTAAGAAAATTATTGCTCAGATCTGAAATGTAAGATTGGAAGATTATGCTAAAGGACATGTAAATGAGGGATTCTCATTGTGATACTTTGTTGCAATTGTAATTTTGTAATTGTTGAATGGGAGTCTTAATTTGATATTGAATACAAATAAGGAAGAGTTGATTGACTTTAGTGGAATTACAGTGGACATTAACAATCGAATCATGGAAATCCATCATGACAGTTGTTAGTTGGGAGCTATACAAATTGTAAACAAAGAGAATTTGGATTACCTTTTTTATCGAATCTATAATTTATTGGAAAGGAAAGTTTCTATTTACAAGTGTATCATTAAATGCCAGATCGTGAGATGAAAATTTTAAGGATTTGGCAATTATTGAATAAAGACTTGATGTTATTTGAAAAGATTTCAAAGTTGGCTCAATCTTCAGCTAATTATCAAAAGATTGTTGTTTGATTTCTTGTGTTGTTTCAAAATAAAGCACTTTAAAACACAAAAAAGTTGTTTTGCCAAATTGCTTAAAATCATGTGCGAAGCCAATCTCCAGACGTGGCATTTCTTGAGAATTGGTTTTGTAAGCAAGAGAAGTACTCCATTTGGATCCATCTAGGTGATTCTGAATAGAACTAATACAAAAATTACAATGTTGAGAATACAGATTAATAAGAAGAATAATTTGGTAAGCTGAATATATTACTTGTTTCTTATACAATTCTTCATGTATTTTGAAGTAAACTAATACTTTCTCTTATCAAGTGGAATTGATGGATTTCTAAACAACAAGAATGAGATTACTTGGATTCCATCATCTTTACATTTGCGGAGTTTTAATGTTTTGGTTTGGAACAAAAAAAATGCTGTGGAGTCATAGAACGAAATGTTTCGTATTAGTATTATTGACGATAATGGGTTGTTTATTTGTGTTTAATTTACTATTCAACATTAAACAAGTTGAAAAGTTTGCTGCTATGAAGGCACTCTATCTAGAAGTTTCGAATACATTCGACCACACTAAACTCGGAAATTCACATTCCCAGAGAGGTAACATAAAACATCAAATATCGGAAGAAACTAACAACCTATCCAAATCATCATCTTCTTCATATGAAGACGAAGAAATGGAAGAAGAGACAGCAGAACTCTACGAAGAACCTGAATTTGAAGAAACAAATTCCGAAAGGAAACTTTTAAAACAGTGGACAGCTCATGATTGTGCAGTAGATATCTTGATACTAACCTATCCAAGAACGGATATTAAATATTCTTATCTTTCGTCTTCAGTTTCGAGTATTTACAATGAATTGGAAGGAACCATTTTCAAACCATGTATCACAGTTTTTAATAATTTACCTGATATGAGGAAGGAATTGGAAATTGCCATACCAGAACATATTCTCAATTCTGGAAGATTTAGAATTCTGGAAAATCAAATAGCAAGTTCAATTTTCACATCTCACTTGTTGAATGCTAAAAAGAGAAATCATGCCAATAATTTCTATGATATGCTTAAAATGTTTGTTGCAGTTTCAGATATTGATAGGAATGTAATATTGATGGAGGATGATTTTATGATCTGTAACGACTTGTCATCTCATTTGGTGAATGTTTTCAATTTGGCTTCGAATAGGGATGAATATTCTGGTATTAGATTTTCATTTGGATTAAATGGAATTATTGTACAGAGGAGAGACATTCCTTCAATAATTAAAATGTGTGAAAGGTATGGATTTAGAGATTTTCCAATTGATGCTCTGATTGAGGAATTTCTTGATAGGAAGAATAATTTTGGAAAGGTGCATTTCAAATCTAGGCAATTATACACTTATCGATTCCAATTAATGCAACACATTGGGCTGATATCTGCTGTAGGCAATAATAGACCTGAGAATCAATATAATATTGGATTTCCTCATTGTTACGAGACAATTGTGCATGCTGGTTTATTGCACAATTTTGATTTGAATAATTGTCCAGATTCATTATTCTCACCTTGTAAAAAGTCTAAAGAATCAAAGGAAGGATCTATAACGCATGATATTTACGAAATGCCAATCAAAACTCCTACTCACAAATATAATCTTGCCACATTGAAAAATGTTGAAAGCATATTGTGTGATGCAGATGAGGATTGTACAACTTGTTGCGGACATACTTATTCTACGTGTAGTCCTGAGTTTTTCCCTTACATTAATCATTGTGACGAGCTGTCAAAAGTAGTGAATAGACCATGTATTTGTAAAGTTGAAACAACAGAGGGTGACTCAATCTCTCCAAGTATTGATGCTTTGAGTAATGAATGTATAATAGGTTATAGACCAAGTAGGTTTAAATGTGAAAATAGGCCTGAACCAGGTTCAGGAACAAGAAGATTATGTCCTTGTCAAAGGAAGAGGCAGCCTAATTTTACAATGATTCGCGATCAATTAAAATCCTCCTAATCATCTAGGTTAATAACACTAGAGAATGAAATTGTCTTTTTTGGTGTTGTTGGTTCAATTATTGGAGCAATAACTGTTTCCTCTTGTTTTGGCTTAATGGATCTGACAGGTGGTTTTTCTTCGTCCTCAATCAAAATTACAGAGTTGTTGGTATTAATATTGGATTTACGTTTCTTTCTTGATGGTGTAACAGTCACTTCATCATCAAGCGAAATGACCTCTCTAGGTGTTGGTGTATTAGCTTTTTTCAAAGGAACAAGAGGTTCCATCTTTTTTTTTGGGGAGTCATTATTGTAGTACTCGGTAATAACATTTGTAACTCTTCCATTATGATCTAGAGTTTCTCTAGTTATTTTTCTTGGTGTTGAATGTTGTTGCAATACTTGTTGAGGATTGGAAACAACATGTTGAGGAATATGTACATGATCACTAGTTGGAGGATCTTTGTGGATTGTTGGAAGGTGGCTAGGTTTGACGTCAACTAGTTTGGGAATGGTATGATTTGAGGAGGAGCATGATGATGATTGATCAGAAAGTCTATCTATTGTTTTTCTTACTTTTTCCTCGTTTTGTAATGTTTGATTTTTGATTCTTGCTTCTGAAGCTCCATAAATTATTGTTGTTCGTTTCAAATTTCTAGTTGATTTAGTTTTACAGCAATTGAATGAAAAGCTCTTTGTTTGTTTTCCAGTAAAAATTTCGAGTTCGATAATTTTAGTATTTTCATATTTAGCAATATTATCAGCTGGGAAAAAGGTTGAATATAATGTATCAATATTAATTTCAATAAACTTGGAAGATCCTCTAGTAATTATCTCTCCATTCATTAATTTATCATTAAATTTACACTTGATATAGGGTTTCAATTTTCTATCTTGATGAATCAAAGTCTTTGGTTTATGAGAGGGCAATACAGATAAGTATTCCTGACTATCACCATCTCCACTGATCAACAAGGCTAATCTTGATTCTGGTGAAAGTCTAACCAAATTATTATCCTCTATCATATTAACTAGAATAATCGGCATATCACCCAAGCCTTCCTTCCATTCTGATGGTGTTTTTAATGTATGTTCAACAGCATTTAGCCTTTGTTGTTTTTGTGATGTGATTTTTCGTGGTGGTGTAACATTAGGTGATAGAGCAACATTATTCAAAATACTATTATTATTACTATTACTATTATTACTATTTGATGCAAAAATGGGTGATGGATTATTGTTGAGGGTTGAATTTGATGATCGGAGGCTTGTTGTTGGAAGTAATTCCGAATGTTGCTCAAAAAACATTCTTGCCAAATCATTCATATGTTCATATCGGGTGAGTCTAAGAAGAGGACTCTGATTACTGGATTGATGATTCCTATTTGATGACGAAGAAGAACCAGCTGGTGGCGGTTGACAATTTCGTCTCATTTTTTTTAATGATTTTTAAAATTCGATTAATTTTTAGATTTTGTTATTTGCACAATAGCTCCTTAAAACACCAACAACAAATGGACAATGCCACAGACTTGGATAATCCATCAATATCTAAACTTAACAACACATCTCTTGTAGCCTCTATTTTTTCCTTACCATCTCCTTTACAGGCCATCAATAGAACCACTAGACTTTCCAACTCATGCCCACTTATTTCCAAGTTCGCAACTTGCTTCTCATTCAAGCCAACACCATATTTCAATACTAGTTTAATGTGCTCAGGGGACCAATGTTGTGGCGTGCTTTTGTCAAGCTTGAATTGACCTATTTGCAACTCACCTGTGGCTCTCTTTAGGGTTGGAGTTGTAAATTGTTGAAAAGGAATATAAGGATACATCATTTTTTGGTAGAATGGGAACGAACAAAATTGAGGAGAGTACACCGGTAATTGAGAGACTGATGGATCAATTTCTGGTTGGTAAAATGGAAATTGGACTTGTTGTGAAGGTAGATGTGTTGGCTTTGAGAGATTTTGGAGAAGTTCTTCTTCATCTGCTCTGAATATCAAATCGGATTCTGATAATTGAGAACGATGGAGAGGAATTGTTGATGAGCTGAACTCACTTAAGGTTCTTCTTGAAGCCAATTCATTACTAGCTTGGATATGCTTCTCTTTTCCTGAGGAGGCATAGCTCTGACCTGTTCTTCTTGCCTTTATTGAAGTGTCTCCAACAAACAGAGGACGTAAATACACAGATTTGGATGATGTTGGTGGCCCAATTTCTTCCTTATGCAATTCCTCGTAATAGTTTTCGAAACTATTTTTTATAGTTTCTTCCAAAAGTTCCCAATCCAATACTTTTCCATATGGATTTCCCATTACAATTTTAATAATGTAGCATTTTCTCTCGTCATCATAATCTCTAAGTACCCGTCCATGTAATCCAACAAAAGAATTCTGCCATGTTGTTGGCAAAAAACTTCTATTTACTTACATTTTCCAAACTCTTGACAAGTTTACTCTTTAGACCTTTAGGTAAAGTATTAACGTCTTTCACATTCAACAAGAGAGTGTATTGTCTATAATCACTCTTTCCTACCATTTTTTTTAAATACTGTGGTAGGGGAGTTGCTTTGGATGAGAAAATATTTAAGTTAGCATGGATTAAGGTAATTGTCACTCTATTATCTGTGCCAAAAATTCTGGTGTTGCGAGATGAGGAAAATAGTAACCCTTTTGTTCTAAAGTGTTTATGGAAAAACTTACGGGATTTTCTAACAAGTATAGGTGAGGAAAATGATCTTGGAGATTTTGGAAATAGTTTTCCAAAAAATTGTTGTTTCTCAATTATCATCGGATTTAACAATGCTCGCATTGAAAGTGTTTGTTTTATTGTTGAAATATACATGATTGTTGAAAAAATGAAAAAAACTCGAATTGAAAAACATTCATCTTCAAGTATGGACAGTATTGTTATTAAACAAGATGGTTCTAAATGCATAAGTTAGTGTAATCAATGTGAGTTTTGTTTCCGAATTTAGATGTTGGCAACACCAATTTTTACATTCGTTTTTAACGTGAAATGAATATTCACCTTTGTTTTCGCTGGCCTTAAACTTATTAAGGACGGCAACTATTTGCCTTACGTACCTTATTTCCAAAAAATGAAATTTCTCGATCTCGCACATTCCAAATACATCAACGAAAAGTATTTATGTATAGTACGACATTTAATAAGGACTTTGAGGACACTTGCACTTAAAGAGGAATTCAACTTTTTTATAAGAAGACGCTAAATCCATAGTGATTCGCCATCATCAATAATATTCCAAAACAACAAAACAAAAACAATAGCATAATAGATGGCCATTGCATCATCATCAAGCACTCCCATCATTTCCTTAGAACCCTATAGCTTGGCTCCAAAGATGAGGGGAAGTGACAGTTCAGACTCACTTCACTCTCTGAGAAGACCTTCTGATACAGGCATTGGTGCTAACAATTTTCTTCCTTCCCAAAAGTTTTATGATGAGGTTTCAGAGTCCATTCAGAGCTCTACAGAGTCATCGACAATATCCTCATCATTCATTACACACGCTCGTGAAAATGTTCTTTCAATGATGACAAGTCTGCAGGAAAGAGCTCCATTGTCAGGATGGAAGCACTTTCTATTATATTTGGTCTATTATTTACTCATGTTGTGGAGTCAAATGTTTGTGCCAACCCTTAGAAATCATCGTTGGGGTTATGAGGGAAGTTATGTTTTTGAGGTTTTGAATTTTCCAACCACTCTACTCTTTAACATGATACCTTATTATGGAGCTATTGGTTTATCTGCCTTCTTCATGTCTGTAATTTGTGTTACGTGCGTGCTCTTCTGTTTGGCTTACTACTTGACCATTAAACCAAACAATCATTTCAAACTTTTAAAGTTATCCTTGTGGTATTTGAGCTGGTTCATCAAGGGTTCTTATCTGATTGGAAGTCATTTGTTGGTTGGCTTTCTTGATTGCAACTATTTCCAGAAAATTAGTATAACTGTGGAGACTGTTTTTGGAACCTCAACAGTTGAAGTAAATCCTCTCAACAGATTTGATTTGATTGGATGCATGGATAGCGAGAATACTATCATGATTGTGCTGTCTATTTGTACATTATTTACCTTGATCATCATCTATCCTCTGACAGAGTTTGTTACTTCAAACTCAAATCCACAGAGTAAGATACCTCTCACCTCTGAGACCAGCCTGATGTTTAGTATTGTTGGTGTATTGAACATTATTGGCTTGATTTGTGAGCTAGTTATTCCAAAAGAATATTCCTATGTTTCGTCTATTGCAAATGTACTCATCTCTGGATTGTGTTGTATCACTCAATTAAGACATGTTCCATTCTTTACGCATTACGAAAATGCTATTGTTCAAGGTGTGTATGGAGCAAGATTAGCTGCCAGTGTTGGTTCGCTCATTACATCTCTGGTCAATTCGAACAATGAATCGGCGATTGGTGGAGGTTTGGTTGGATTCACGATTGCTTTAATGATACTGGGTTTCGTTTTGGGATTTCTAGTTCAATTCGTATGGATTTGGGTTAAATTGAGATCCATCAGAAGCTTTATTATTGTCAATTCACATCCTTCAAGTATGGAAATCAAAGAAAGTGCAGAAACAGACTTGGCATTGCTGAATTATATTGAGAAGATGGCCTCTGTAGTCTATTCAGATTTAGACGAATCCAAATCTGTTCAATATCTTAATTTATTCTTAAAACTTTCCCTTCGGAGAAAGAATGATGCTATAATAGCATTTTGCTTTGTGAAAGGTCTGGTTCAACACAAAATGTTCCGAAATGTCTCTTCTCTCATCTATTCATCATTGCTTGTTCAAACTTTTTGGTCAGAAGAACAAAATTCCAGTGTTCTGGCAACAAGTTTACTGAGGAAGGCAATGAAAAGTGATCCAGCTTTTTTTGAAGTGCTTGCCATTCAGGAAAGAATCAAGGAAGTGGAATCGAATTCATTCTCAAAAAGTGGCCTATTTGAAATCTCTTGCCAAATCCAAAAATTGGAAAAACTTCAAAGCAACCTTTTAGCTCTACACAAAGTTTTCTGGAAGGAAATGGCAAATGAGCATATCAATTATGAATCTTTAAAGAAAACCAATAGAACCATTTATAATCTGACAAGTGAGTGCAAATCCATGCTAAAGAACTTGTCTTTCAATTACAAACACAACAAGACAGTATTGAGAGTTCAGGCAAACTTTATTGAAAATTTTGAATTTAACAAACCATTGGCAGATTCTCTCTATGCAGAGGCCAATTCACTTGAAGAAGAAGAAATGAAGAAGAAACGGAGAGGTTCTCACAGTAGAGCTCCACCAACCAAGAGAAACAATCGAATTGTTCCAAATGAAAAATTAGAAACTGCAAGTGCCTTCTTTGAAGAAGGCTCCAATATTGACACTGCAGAACAAGAAAAACTGGAAGAGATGGAAGATGCTTTTGACAATCCACAACTCAAAAAGGAAATTCTCTTCTTGAATGCCATTGCCAATCCAAAACCAAATGGAATTGTCAAAATCTTATCCTTCTCTTACTTCCTCTTTGTCATTGCATGTATTGTGGCCTCGATTGTTTTGAGTGTATTCTATTCCTTTCAGGTTAAATCAACCGTTCCTTACGTTGAGCATGTTTGCTTTCCAGGAACTCTTCCATTTTCCATCATTAGAAATATTAGAGCTTGTCAAAATTGGATTAATACATTTAATTTCCAGGAAGTGGAATTTCCACCTCTTACAGAAGGTTATCCTTCCATTTCAAAATCAGCTTACATTTTAGATCACAAAAAGAAACTAGAAACAAGTTTAGAATATTTGAAACGATTAGTTTCGATTGGACAAGAGGGTGTCTTTACTGATGCCATTTATACCGACTATTCATCAAGTATTTATTCGATTAATTTTCCAACTGAGGATGCATCAGATCCACATTTCTACTCTGGTCCATATCAAACAAGAAATGCCTCAATTGTTGATATTACCAACTCTCTAATCAAATATACTCAACTTCTTATTGATGATTTCCCACTGGAATTGCTGTTATCAGTTGAGAATTCTTCTTCCTTAATTGAAAGGCAAAAATTATTGAATATTACTTCCCAAGATTCATACTTTAATCCACTTCCAAACTTTAACTTTAATTACTTGTGGGCTAATAAGGGAGTTTTTACAACAGCTTATGAAGGATTTTGCACCAAGTACTTGGACAGTACAATCTCAGTAATTGATCAAAGTGTTAATCAATTTATGATTTATACAGCAGTAATGTTATCGGCCTTTGTGTTGGTTAGTGCAATGTTCATTGCCTTAATGTTGGTAGAATTGAGTAATATGAAAAAGTTAGCTAAACTTTTTGAAACTCAAATCAAGAAGGACATAATTGGAAAGATTTTCCACAATATATCTAACAGACTTCAGAATGATGCCATAGGAAGCACACGTATAATATCTATTGATCAGATCAAACCAAATTTGTTTGTCATTTTCAGCTGCATTGTAATTGTAGTGTCCACCTGTGCCACAATTGCCTTAATGTTTACAGAGGCGTATGTCAATGGACAAGAAGCTATTAACACCATGACACGTGTTCGTCTTTCTATTCAGGCAGGTGTGAATGTTGAGAGATCTGCCTTCAGTGCTCAAGAATTCTATACATATTTTGGAGCTGAACAATTCACTTCTCCAACTGCACCATTGAGATATAAACTGAAACGAACAGTATCGTTTGGTGATTTGAGATTGTGGCAAGCGAGAAGTAGATTCGACTCGTTGGCTGCTGGAGTAAACGATGGAATTGCAGCAGCCTCAGATTACATGAGCAAACTCATTTATGGATCTAAGGAGTTGTCTCTTGTTCCTCTTCTTGGAAAATATCCAACTGTCGATAAGATTATTTCAGTTGGCGTTGATAATTGCACTGAATATATGAGAGCAAACAATATTACCTTCATTTATGCTACCTTCAAGCTTTATTGCCAGGGATTGGAGACTGTATTCTCTGATTTTGCTAGTACCGCTCCACAATTAGTCATTGATTCAAGAAAACATTATATTCTGCAACAATCTGTAATTTCAAATGGTACACTATTGGACCCTTTTACTTTGGCCATGAGAAACAATCTATTGCTTCGTCTATCTCAACCATTAATTGCAAAGTATACTGCTTTTATTAAGGAATTTGTCAAAGAGTCTTCTGTTCCGGTATTTTCTGTTACAATTAGTTCTTCAATTATTGGTTTGATTGTTATATTATCTTCCGTTTTAGTATTTTGCTACATGCTTTCAAATTTCTGGAGCCAGTACCATTCATTCAGAAACATGTTAAATTACCTACCAATCGACGTTATTGATCACAATGAATTATTAAGGGAGTTTGCATTACACCACAAGTTGGAAACTAATTATCCATTTCTCTTGAGAAAAAAGACTGCCCACCCACTGGACGAAACCAATGATGAATATTCTAGCTTGAAGGTTGTTTTCAATTCAAGTGTGGAAGGTACAATGATTTGTAAAGAAAATGGAGAAATTGAATTGTTTAATTCGTCTGGATTGAGAATGTTTGGAAGTAAGAGTTTGGATATTTTGGGAACTTCAATGCTTGATTTATTTGATAATCCCTTCAGAGCCCAGGTAAAGCAATTGTGCCATGCTCTCATTTCACAATCAAAGGAGCAGCAATCGAATGAAAATAACGAACAAAAACTTGTGGAGAGCTTGGAAGTTGACATGATGAGAAAGAACAATACCAAGTTCCCTGCCAAGATAACCATTTATGCAATTCGGTTGCTTGGAAAGGATGCCAAGATTCTGATAACTTTCAAAGACATTACACAAGAAAAAAAGCAATCCCTCTTGCTAGCTGATGAAAAGAAGAAGAGTGAAAATTTATTGAAGAATATATTACCAATTAAGGTAGCCAATCGTTTAAAAGCTGGAGAAACCTTTATTGCAGAGAAATTTGATGATATTACTTGTTTCTTTAGCGATATGTAAGTAGTATTTTAATCATCCAATTGATTCATTATATTGACTATTTTAGGGTTGGATTTACAAGAATTAGTAGTAAGATGCAACCAACAGATCTTGTGAAAATGTTAAATAGTATTGTGAATGGATTTGATGTATTGACAGAGAAGTATGAATTGGAAAAGATTAAGACTATTGGAGATGCTTACTTTCTAGTTGGTGGTCTTCACAATAGTCAATCTGATCACCCAGAGCGTGTTTTAAAGTTTGCCATCGATGCATTTGGAGTCATTCATCAATATAACAAGAATAAGGTTGTGGAAACAGAAGATATCAATATAAGGTATGTTTTAATAGGTGATGGAAACATTATTAATCAAATTCATTCGTATAGAGTTGGCATCAACACAGGATCAGTTGTGGCAGGTGTGATTGGCTCCAAGAAGTTTGCCTATGACCTATGGGGTGATGCCATCAATGTGGCTTCAAGAATGGAATCCACTGGAGTTGCAGGTACTATTCAAATTTCTCGTTCGACCTATGAGAGAGTCTTCGATTTGGGATATGAATTTGAAGAGAGGGAGGTTGACGCTAAAGGCAAAGGAATAGTCAAGACCTATCTCATGAATCCAAAACACCTAATGAGTGTTAATTATTCACACATACTCACCACTCAACAATCGTTACAGGATGTGATGAAATCTCAACAGAGTATGTTTGCTCTCTCAACCATTAGAGAAAAAGACGAATAATACTTTTAATTGCATTTAATAAACATTGAGTTTTTCACAAAATTTTACAACAAATTATCTCGTTCAAGCGTGGATTGAGAGATGGTGCGTTTTATCAACTATAACTCAACAATTTCAGAAACATCCGCTGTACAATTGTTTTTCCAAATAATGGTGAATTTACTTGTTTTTAATGTTGGACAACATATAATCTAAGCAATTTCACTGAACACACTGAATGATTTTACCAATACTCTCATACAGGTCATCATATTTGGAAAGTTTGTAAATTCGTTCAACAATTAAACCATCACTCTTATTACTGATAATAAGAACTCATTGGATTGGAAATTTTATGAGGAATCCAACAAGACCTCGATAGGATTATCGTTCTCAATTAATTATCGAGAAAAAAACATAAAACAAGATTTGTTATTTATTTTAAAAAATGACCTAATTTTAACCAAATCGGATCATGTAAGTTCTTTCAATATCTCCAAATAAAAAACATTTGATTTATTGGAATTGAGATTTGTGATTTGATGTAATATAATTGGTAACAATGTTACCCTTTTACAGAACTTTTGAACATGTTAAATCGAATAAATAGTAACAGCATTCAACAAGACTTTCAATTCATTCAAAAAAAACAAAATAACAATAATCAACAACATGCTCCAATTAAATGAATCCAACAATCAATACCTTCATTGTATTGAATTTCACATGAGTGAAATATGTGAAGGCTTTGAAATACAATTTTGTAAGTATTTTTTGGATTTCTATATATTTATTTAGATTTGTTTTATTAATTAATTGAAGGGTTTTTAAATGTTGAGTGTGGAATGAATTTCTCGTTCAAATCTATTCTCACATCTTATGGTGACCATATACATTCTCATCTCCGTCAAAGGCTGACACTAGTGTCCACTGGAAATACCAATCCTGAACCACTGTTACTACTACTACTCTGAACATTTGATGGAGAAATACTGCTGGTGGTGTTGTAATTATATGTTGCTCCTTCTTACTTCTCTTAGAATGAGATAAAGAGGAAGCGAATGTGAGCATGACGATTTTTAAATGATGAAACTTGTCTAATCTCACTTATCTAATAAAAATCAATCGTGTGTATGTTTTCTAAAAAGGAAAGCATGTAACTTAATTCAAAATATTTTTTTAACAAGCCTTGTTTCTTCAACATCAGTTTATTTTTCACCATATTAACTCATTGATTCAATAGATTCAGAAGTCTCTCAATTTCGCCAAAATAGAATCGAATGATTTGATTTGGAAAGGGATTTGTAATTTGATACAATTATAAATTAACAACAAGTCCACACACTCTAATGAACACCAATACTTGAAAAAATACAATCTGTGGCCGCCACAAAAACTTCCCTTCAGCATTTGATTTTTCCAACTTCATCACCTCAAGAATGTAAGATCAAAAATCCAATCAAATACACAACTTCATCAAATTATTTCAAATTTTTTAACAAGCCTTTGAAAATTATTTGTTCACTCATAATTTATCTTAGTATTACCGTTTTTTGGGAAACATTGTAAATCCAATTAATTATCGTTAATTTATATATTTTCCTTTCTACTACAATGTGTGGATTATAAAAATTTTATTTAGTTTGAATTTATTTTAGAAAACGTGAAAAATGCGAGCCTCAAAAATTTTCTAAGAATAGAATTACGGTTAGTAAACTGTTTTGGGAGAAAAAGGAGAATGAATTACTCTTATTAAATTCCTCAAAAAAAATGCACATTTTATTTCATCAAGAAAATCAAATTGATTCCTTTAAATATAATTTATTGATAAATAGTATTATTAATGGAATGGAAGAATTAGTTGAATCCATTAATTTCACACAAAATTTGCCCGTGTATTAATTTGCAGCTCATAGATATATCCTTGAAAGAAAAAAACAACCAAGTCTGTTTTTAAGGAGTTTCCTTATTCTTTCTTTTGATGGCTTTAGTTTTCTCCTTTTTCTGCTTCTCTTTAACTGAAGTAGTAATAATTAATGGTTCAATATTTGCCTTGTCTCCAAAGAATCTAACTTAATTCCACTGCATACAGATTCAAATTGTTATTTTGTTCTAAACTAATTACATTTCTACCAGACTGAAGGAAAATAAATTGTGTTTAAGTATATTATTACAAAAACATAATAAATAATCCCATTATTTGTAACATGTTTGAATCACCGAACAATTTAGAGTGAAATTTTAATTTATCACCAAAACGGTAACAGGTTTTTTGTTTGAGTTGTAAAATAATTCTTATCAACCATTCTTTGATTGGAGCGAGAGTATACCATCCCTAACCGTAAATTGTAGATAAATCCAAAGTTCCATCCCTAAAAATGGATCCCAAAAGCTGTAATATTTAAAAGTTCACTCGCAGACTGCAGGATTCGAACCTACGAAGGTTTCCCCAACAGATTTCAAGTCTGTCGCCTTAACCACTCGGCCAAGTCTGCTACAGATATTCCAAATTCAATAGTTTTTATGTTGAACACAAACTGGAATTCATTACTAGACTAGGAAATGAATAACACAATTTACAAGACTAGCATTTCCAATAAATGGAAATTTTGCAATCAGATTTTAAAAAAACCTTAAAGAGATAATTTATGAGAAAAAATTTTCTAAAAAAAATGTTTGATTACTTTTCATCGCTGGCTGAGCAAGTTTCACAAACGGTTACACAAAATGGCAACCAACTGATCGAGTTGTACAAGAAGGATATTGATGAATTTGCTGATGCCGTTTCTGTTGGTATTGTAAAGATTAATGAATTGGCTTCAGAATTGGGAGATTCGGATCAATCATCATCAAATATTAGTATTGAAAATATTCTGTACAATGAACAATCATACAAAACACCAATTTATTTAAGTGATGAAAATGATTTGAATACTATTCAAATTGATATTGATTCTAAAACTGATGAAATTAGTAAATTGTTGGAAAATGATCCAAAATTAAAGGAAATTCATACTAACATTGTCCCTTCACAAATATCATTTATATTATTCTGGAAGAGATATTATCAATTAAAATTAAATTTTGAGGAAAATGAAAAGAAGAGAAAGTTGTTTGAATCTTTGAATAATACAAACACCAAGAATGAAAGTGTTAAAGAACATTTATATTTGGACGTTCTGAAGGATATTCTAAATGATGATTTTAATTCCGTACAAGAGATTAGAGACTACATTAAAATGCAATTAGGTTCCGAAGTTTTATCATTGAATGAAACAACATTAGCAACAAATGACACTACATTAGAGGTTAACAGTGATAATATTGTTGCTGCTAGTGGTGACGCCACCACATCTGACAATGCTACAAGTGCAGCACAAAATGATGAGGATGATGATTGGGAATAAATTGTACAGTATTTAATGAAATATTAATTGTTAATAAATGGATGCAGTAAAGCGTCATTAACACTCAACCTTTTTGATGGATCCAGAGCTAATGCCTTCTCTAAGAAATCATGCAATAACATGACTTGCTTCTTTTCTTCCATGAGTGCTTGCTCAGATCCATTCTCATCTTGTTGATGGTTTTGGAGCATAGAGTTCAATAACATGGCTTTCAAATCTCTAGTATTTCGTTGGAAGTATACTTTAGAAATCTTGATCTTCTTGGTGAGTTTGTCGAATTCTCTAAATAAAAAGGCACCATCACTTTCGAAATGATTTTCTCTAAAAGCACACCTCTTTAGAACCTTGTTTGGAAATTTACCTTTTAATTCCATGATTAATCTCAGATGATCATTGTTGTTTTGGGATGTAAATAAAATTTTACCAGTGTACAATTCATAAATAGTACAAGCAATGCTCCACATATCAATAGGATAAGAATACTTCATTCCTAAAATAATTTCTGGAGCTCTATAAAATCTAGACACTAAATATGGTGTTATAGTATTTTCACTGATATGACATGCTGATCCAAAATCAGATAATTTTACAAATTGATGTGAGTGATCCAGCAAAATATTATCAGGCTTGATATCTGCGTGTATTATATTACATTCTTGAATATATTTTAGGGCATTAACAAGTTGTTTTGTATAGATTTTGCATGCCTGTATGGAAATACCCACACTGTGTTGGTGACCTTGCACTTTTCCATAATTCTTTAGTACATCTCTCAAATTCATCTCCAATAATTCGAATACAATGCATAAATGGTTTCTATACGTGAATGATTCAACCATTTTAATTATACTATATTCTTGGGTATCCTTTTCATTGATTTTGGATAATAGATCCAATTCTTTTAGCCCTGCCTTTTTCATAGATTCAATATTTCTTATTATTTTTATAGCTACTAATGTAGGTGTTTGGGCTGTGTTTTTAGTGGAATTCAAATCAGTTGCTTTTACAACACAACTGAAAACACCTTGTCCTAGGAATTGTTCAACTTTGTATCGTTGATTAATTACTTCTCCAATGTTATATCTGTAATATCCTTCAGCATCATCATATAATTCTGTTGAGGTATTGTTATCTAGATTACTATTAGTGTTCAATAATTTTACAAGTGTATCAGGTGAATCTGCAAACATGTCAATGATTGGTGATTCAGAGTTTGAATTGTCTTCATCATATAGTGAAGTTACTTTTGTTTCTTCTGTAATATCAGATTTGTCATCGATTTCCCTTTCTCTTTGTTTTTCAATTTGATGAATAAATAATGCTCTCTCATCGTTAGCATTATACTCCCTCAATGGTTCTACTGTTTCTTCATCGCCATCACTATCAGCAGAATTTTCAGTGCTATTGTCTTCCATTTGCTCACTTTCTACTGTTGATGGATTAACCTCTGAAAGAATTAATTCCTCCATTTGTTTAAATCTCATTCTTCGTTCTTCTCTTTTTGCTGCTACTTGCTCTTCATCATTATTTTGTAATAAAAGAGTTTCGTTATTTAATTGTTGCTTCAATCTCTCTTCTGTATTTTCATCCTTCTTTTCCGAGATGATCGAATTATTTAAAGTAGGAGGAAGGGAAGGTTTTTCATCAATTTTAACTTTCTTTACTTGATGTTCAGTATTGTTTACATTATTACTATCAACTGTCTTTCTTTTATGATCTTGTTCCGAAATCCTATTGTTATTATTACTTATCCTATCATCTCTTCTATTATAATTTTCTTTATATTTAAAAGAATCAGAAGATGAGGAATTGTTGTGATGAGATTGTTTCATACTCACAGTCTTGTTATGATGATCATAATTTCTATAATTTCCTTCATAATTATCACTTCTTCTATTGTTATTGTAATTATTTGAAGATGATCTGTAATCTCCTCCAGCACCACCACCAGTATTATTATTATTATAGCCACCTCTTCCTTGCCTATTATCTTGTTGTCTATTATTATGTGAGGAATCGTGATATCTACTACTTTCTGATGATGATGAATTATATTGTCTTCTGCCACCACTAGAAGACGATGATTGATTATAATTACTACTATTATTGTATGAATAATTATTGTTCCGTGATGAGTTTTGTTGTTGGCTCATTTTTTTATTAATTAAAATTTAAAATTTAATAAATTGTTAATTTTATTTACAACAGGTTGTTTTATTAAAATGGAAAGTGCCAAAGAATAACTTTCAAGGTGGATAATACAAAGCATGATGAGATTAATCAATTTGATGGATAAAAAACAATAATTTATTGGAGTAAATTTACAAAATGTTAAATACCTTAATCCTTATACTTTTTTCTATCACTTTCATAATCTGAACGACGATTATCATAACCTCCTCTCTTTTCACCTCTCTTATCATACTTATCGTACGAATGATCATTTCTACCTCCTCTATCATTGCCTCTGTCATTGTAGCCTCCTCTTCTATTATCATAATTATCTCCTCTTCTGTTATCATAGGAATCTCTTCTTGGAGGTGATCTTCTATAACTATTATTACTTCTATTATTGTAAGATCCAGATCGATTGTCTTGTTTATTGTCATGACTATCATATCGGTGATTGTTACTTCCACCACTATTGCTATTGTAATTTTGACTAGGTGGAGATGATTTAGCACTATTACTGTTATTATAATTATTAGAGTTGTTATTAGAATTATGGTAACTAGATGATGAATTAAATTGACTTGTTGCAGTACTGAGAAGTGAAGGAGGAGCACCTGAATCCAAATTTGCTTTATAATTGTCAACTCTCCTTCTTAGATCATAATTTGGAGCTAGAGCATCAATAGATTGATCAGGAGATTTACAATTTGGACAAGTTAAATGAGTATCATGTATTAATGCATGAGTAATGCAATTATTGCAATAATTTGTTTTACAGCATGGAATGGTGACAGCATCAGTTAAGATCTTTGAACAAATTGAGCATTGGAATTCTTTTGGAACTTCCCTAATTTCCACATTCTTCTTACCTAAAATCTTTGAAAATTCCTTTTCATTTGGTGCCAAAACAGCTAAATTTCCTCCAGGCATTACAACTGTATTATTTGAATCGGCTTTTGGTGCTTCAATAGGTTGTAAAAAACTCTTTGGAATACCAACTGGAATACGAATAGTTTTAATATTATATCTAGCATCGCCATTAGTTGGACAATGTTGAATGTAATGTCCTGTCTTTTTACATCTGTGACAAATATAATTTGGTGGAGGAATACGTTTTGATTGGGAATGATGCTGTTGTTGACTTGGTGTATCCGGAATCCATTTTCCTGTATTATTTGCTAAATCTCTCAATTTTTGTTCTTCTCCTATTGTTTCCTCTGTTGTCTCGTTCCCACTTGATCCAGAAAAAACAGAAGCAAAAGATGCTCCGCTATCATTTGACGATGTATTTCTTGAAAATAGGCTTCCTGTTAAACTCTTTTGATTTGTATTATTATTATTATTAGAGAGGAGTGATGATGAATTATTATTAGATGGAGGAATGATGGCAGGCTGGGAATTTGCAGAAGGATTATTATTAGCAGATCCTACACTTCTTGTTACAGGTACTCTTTTAACCAGCACTGAAGTATTCTTTGGTACAACATCTTGATCATACTTGTACACTTCTCCAGTTTGAGCGTTTTCCAAGACAAGATCATAGTCCATTGTTTTAGGTAACTTCTTTTGTGTAGCAATACTCTGTTTTAATTTGGACAAGGAAATGCCATTGCCTTCCACTGTGATTGTATCATAATCCTTTGCGGATTTAAACTTGTAAAAGACTGACATTTTTTTTAATTAAATTTTTAAATTCTCAAAATTTGATGATGAACATAAATAATTGCAACAATTATTGAGTAATATTAGAAGAGAATTATAAATAGCATCGTTTGAATAGATATCCAAACAAGACCCAAATACTAAAGAATTAAAATTTGAACTTGCACTCCTTTGTGGCTTATTGCCAATAGGAAGTTGAACCAGTTTCTTCTCTATGTACTATTAAGCACAAATATCTAATTGCTTCAGAAGTTCGTTGTATAATTGGTTGACAAGCATCATTCTCAAGTGATAAATTACAGCAAAATAACTGAAATACACGTAATGACTAACACTGTTGCATTCTGTCTCTATAGAGAAGTGTGTTTTTATGTAATTTGAAACCAATTTCATATTTAAGATGTTCACAAGCTAGCGTAAAATCGATAGAGAATAATATTAAGCTGTATCAAAAACCTTAGAAAACTGTTACTCACCTGTTACTGGTCCACAACAGACATTATAAAAAACAAGAACACAATCATTGCTTAATGCTCCTCAAATGACCAAGTATAACAAGTTTTCAATTATTGATTTTTCACCCAACACTTCCCAAACATCCCAAATGAATGGTAATACTACTTTGCAAATACCAAAGAAAAGAGGCAGACCTTCAAAGAAGAAGGTCAGTGGTAATCAAATGTTTGTAAAGTCGACAGAATTGTTGAATCATTATGAAACTGTTTTCAATCAATGGTTCACTCAATCAACTACTACATGCAGTAGTGTTAATGTAACCAATACAAACAGAGAAGAAACAGGAACAATCCATTGGGAAATGTAAATTGATGAATCATAGTGCAATAACTCCGCTTCTTGCCTTGCCGACAACTGCTTCTTCTGTATCTAACAAAACATCATCTTTACTCACCACATCAACACACAATATTGGTTCTTCTGAGTTGCCAAAGAGGAAAATTATTAGAACTTCGATATCAATAAAAGAATTATTAAACTAAGGTTGAGAAGAACTCAATTTCAAAAACCTGTTTTTCTTCTTCCATTAAACAACTTTAATGTACCTTGATTAGCCAATGTTCATTTGAAAATTACATGCAAAACAAGGTACACCAAAATTAATGGAGATACATTGTAATACATTGTAGAAGAGGATTAACATTGAAAGATTTTTTATTAAAATTGAGCATATTGATGTGGAAGAATCTGAAATACTACTTCTTAAAAGGAATATATTGGAGCTGTTTGATTGGTGGGAATTCACAAGTCGGACTGAACAAATTCAATTCCAAATCAACCATCTCTGAGAGCAATTCATCAACACTCAAAAAACAAAATGGCCACCACAACCAATTATCTTGATAAACTCATCCGTGTCTGCTCCATCAGTGCGCTCAGCAATAGAAAACCAACCAAGAGTGAAATATTTGAAAAGTATTTAGAGAATGGCTACTCATTCGAACCTCATCAGACACAATTCGAAGACCTTCCCGATTGGCAATACATCTATGATGTATTATTTAGTGGAGAGAGTGAGAGATGGTTCTCTTATAATGAAGAGCAAGATACCATGACTCTTATGGTTCAAGTTCCGAACCTTGTCTTGGCCAATTTGCATCAACAATTTTCTAGTGATTACGACTTGTTGGAACAATTAACAACCTTGCAATTGGCAGCTGCCTTTGATAAGACAGGCAAAAGGTCAATTAAAAATGTTAGAACTAAATTGAATTCCATGGTAGAGCAAATTAAAAAAGCAAATGGACCTACTTCTGCTTCTACTTCTGTTGCTAATAGTTCTCAGTTGACAGCTGGCAGCTCATCCACTGTTGTGAGTGTAGGTAATGCCAATAAGAGCGATATTGTGCTTGTCAATACTCCAGCTCTTGCCCAGCAATTCCTCTCTGACATGTCCAAGTTCAATACCAAATTAGTAGGATTCGATTGCGAAGGTGTTAATTTGGGAATTAATGGAGTGTTGACTCTTGTACAGATTTCAGCTCACAACACTCAATACTTGTTCGATATGAAACTCAAAAATCCAACCATCACCGAAACTGTAAAGAAAATACTTGAAGACGAAACCATTTTGAAAATTATTCACAATTGTGAGAATGATTTATGTGGACTATATAAGGACTTTGATATTTGTGTTTCCTCAATTGTGGACACTTCAATTCTCTATCAAATTCTTCATCAAACCCAAAGAAATATTTCATTCAATGATTTGTGTATGCTCTATAACGTTCCAGGAAATGCTTTCAAAGATTTGGGCAAGAATCTTCATATGAGAAATAGTTGGGCAAAGAAAGTTTTTACTGAAGAAATGTTGAATTATGCTTCTGGAGATGTCAGAACTCTGGTACAGCTGTGTAAGGCCATGACACCTCCTTTGGAAGATGAGGCAAAACAAGTGTTTGCTCAAGTGGATTCTGAAGTGAAAAAATTGTGGAATTTCATTTTGGACATACTCCAAATTAAGAAATCTCCAACAGCAGGTCAGGAGTCTGCTCAACAAGATGTTGCAATTCTAACTCATCAAACTGATTACAATGTCACAATTATTAATCAAATTTACAGTTTCTTGGAGTTATTCCCAAAGAAGATTCAAGAACAGTTGTCAACAATTTCAGGTGAGGACGTGATGAATTTAATTGAAGTGGCCATGGATAAGGGAAGACCCTATGAATTATTCTACTACCACAAGAAGGAATCGCACATTGATAACTCATTTATTGTTAAACAGGAGGACATTGATGAAGTTGTCAGTAAGCTATCCTTTGGAACTGATAACAGAGCTGGAATCGATGGCGCCTTACATAGAATTAGTGCCATGCTCAATAGAAGTGAAAAAATTATTGGACTCACATTGAGAGTAGGCAGGGCAGTAATGGGAAGATCGAAAGTATTCTCAGACTTGATTGAACAAGGGAAGAGCATTTTGCTTTTGGGTAAACCAGGTTCAGGAAAGACGACTTTTATCAGAGATTTTGCCAAGACGCTTTCTGAATCAAGAAGAGTTGTCGTAGTTGACACCTCTTGTGAGATTGGTGGTTTTGGAGATGTACCTCATGTGGCGATTGGTAAGGCCAGAAGAATGCAAGTAGCTGACATTAGAAGACAACAAGAAGTAATGATTCAAGCCGTTCAGAATCACACACCAGAAGTCATTGTAATTGATGAGATTGGAACCAGGGATGAGGTCAGTACTGCAAGAACCATCGCACAGAGAGGGGTTGTTCTTTGTGGTAGTGCGCATGGTGATATGAAATCCATTCTCAAAAATCCAATTTTATGCGACTTGTTGGGTGGTGTTGAAAGTGTAATTATGAGTAAGTTTACAATATTGCAGTAATTTTAATTTTCAATAATTGATTAGGTGATAGAAACGCAACAAAAGATGGTGAAAAGATGAGACTTCAATTGAAAGCCGATCCAGTCTTTGATGTTGTCATTCAATTACCAGATGATAATGCTTGTAATGAGTGGAAGATTTTTACAAATTTGAGACAAACTGTTCAGAATATTCTTGCAAAACGTCCATTCAATATGGAAGTTAGAAAATTACTTGATAATAAGGTTGTTTCTTCAACCATTTTAGTAGAATAATTTGGTGGAAACTTTATTGGTGAACTATTATTTCAAAAAATGAATCCCCAATGAACATGGAATCATCTCTTCTGAGCCACACAATTTTCCCATCATATGGACTCATAAATTCCAATCTTAATTTGGGTACTTGATATGAACAAAGTAAATCTCCCTTCTTTACCAATTGACCTTCTTTAACAAGCCACTCTATATCATATATTTCAGTATAGTATTCTTTTGTACTAATTCCACAATTGTGATTCTCAAAATAATACATTTGAGGAGCCATATCAGGTCTATATTTTGGATTTTCATTGCTAATTCCAATAAATTTGCAATCAGCTAATGGAAGATTAGTTTCGCCACTTTCCTTCTCCATCATTGTGAATGGTGAATAAAAAAAGCCAACGTGATCTCCAACTTTTAAATTAACTTCGAGAATTCTACCTGGTTTAAGGAATTTCCACTCCTCAACTTTTTTTTCTCTCTCAATAATTATTCCAGCTTGATTTCTCTCGACCCAATCTCCTGGCTTTACTAGAAATTGTAAAATTTTCCCTTCTCTAGCTCTACAAATAGTACTCAAATAAAGATCATTTCTTTCCAAATCAAATAAATAATCTGAATTAGCAATTGTTAAATCCTCCCCTCTCATCAATGGAGTTATCAATCCTTCCACCATACTAGTCAACTCAAACAATTGACCAGCATATTGAATAATCATAATTTGTTGCTTGGCACTTAGTTTCGATGTTTCATTTATCGGAATTGACCATTTCTTAATTTTCAGAAGGGGAAGAGACATTAATTACGGTCCTTCGTTTTGACCCCACTCGTATGTAAAATAATATTTTATCCACCCCACTCGTGTGTTATGTAATTTTATTAAAATTTTAAGAAAAACCAAGCTTAGCTTTCAGCTTGCTTGATTTTTCTTTATTGTAAAAGCTTAATAAAAGTAAAAAAATATTTTAAAAAAACCTCAATACAACTAACCCTCTACCAAAACAAAAGCACTTCCAAATGTTTCCACAACAATAACACGCCTCACCTTCGCTTCATGAATTCCTACAGCTATTACCATCAAGAAATTAATTAAGGATGACCATTGGTACAAACTGATGATTCATTACCTTAGAAGACACTTTTGTAAATAGAAAGGAAGATTAATCAACAACAACCAGCACAATACAATGGTTTGTACTTCACCACATACGGACAAAAATAACCAAAGAAAAAGTTAAGAAGACTTTCCCAGCAACTATAATTCCATAGGTTTAACAAGAGAAGGAATTGGAACAAGAAGAAGAACCACTATAGAATTAGAAACGTGGAGTACCAAAGAAATCACAATTTGAAGAATCAGTAAAGAAATAATTAAATAAATAATGTTTTTACCCCCCCAATTATTTCGTAATTTTCTAGCCAACACCCCTAAATTAAAAGTAAGATTTTTACCCCTCCTCCCCACTTGTAACAGTAATTTGTGTCTCTTCCCAAGAGATTCTGTTTTATGATGATCAAATTTAAATCGTAAATCTGAGCGAATTGTAAATTTGGTTTTAATTGGAAATTCGTCATCAACTACTGGTATTGATAATGTGTGATTTTGATGATGAAATAATCTCCTCGTGATGATACCTCTGATTGCGTTATTAGAGAGTATTGCTGATGATTTATTCTGTTTAAAAAGTGAGTTTAATGTTGTGAGCATTTTTTTTGTAACTATTCATTAAAGTTCACCAGTGTTTTGTTTATTAATGTTGTGTGTTGAGGTGAACTTTGTAAAGAATGGAGGTGATTTATTAAATAAGAATCTGATCATTTGATGTCTTTTTAATGATATCCAGACAACCAGTTAAACTTTCAAAGGTAGCTCAGATCCATACAAACCATATCAACTCTAATACAGCTATGAAATGTTAAACACTTCTAAAAGATAAAAGACTACAGCACCACAGGTTCCCAAGTTGTCTCCAACCTCAGTACTGATGTGGCTCTACGATGCTTAACTTCTCAAATCGGACGGGATGAGGTGCATGAATCGTGATATGGCCGTAGCCATTCACATTCTTAAATTGTTAAATATAAATATTCTTAATTTTGTTACTAGGAGGAAGTTAAAATGTTCTTTAGAAATAGATTTATTTATGCCTCTAAATCTTCAGCTTGTTCATCCTCTGATAATCTAATCTTTTGAGGTTGGGCAGCTCTTCTTCTTTTAAAATATATGAAAATTCCAGCAGCACCTGCAATTACTACAATTCCAATTACAATGACAGCCAAAACAAGCATTGCAACAATTGCTGATTGATAGTCGATCCAATACTTTCCATTATCATTGGCATTTGGATCAATTTCTATAACTGCTACATTTCTAGAAGCATCAATTGTTTTACCATCGAATTGCATTAAAATGACAGCAATACCGCTCTTTCCTGCAGTACATGTTACACTTGACCCAGATCCAGCATCACTTGTTGGATTAACACAAACCAAATCTACTTCTGGGCAGACAAAACTCAATTTTGACAAATCAACCTTTGGTGTTACAGTTCCATCACTATCCTTGATGGTGTATTTCACTTGGAATTCTTTTTTGAGTTGTACTTTATCAGTAACCTCAATTGATCCATCAACAGCCATTTTGAAAACTTCCAATGGTTTAGTAGCAAAGTTGAAAATACTTCCGTAAACTGTGGAATCAGGTGTATATTTAAGGTCGAGGGATAATTGACCAACAGTAGAAGGGGTATGAATGAGAGAGGCAACTCCATTATTGACTGATGCAAGAACATTATCAGGTGTCATTAAAGTACCTTTCTGCCAAGTGTCAACATTATCATATTGATTTACAAATGAAAAAGACCACATCATTCTCTTACCAACATAAAATCTAGAATAATCCATTGGTTTAACACTCATTGAAATAGTTGAAAATGGAGCAAGTACACAAGACATTTGAATATTAAATCTGACATTTGTATCCAGTAGTAAATTAGAACTTTTTGCAATTAAATATGCCTTTCCAGTAACTCTAATTGCAGGTGTACTATCACTCACACAATCAGTGGCAGTTTCCAAGTTACTCTTATAGGCATAATATTTAAAACCTTGACCACTCAATGCCTTATTCTTATTATCCTCATCAACGAGTCCATATTTGAATTGGTTTGAAGATGAAGTTGATTGAATATTTACAAGACCAATAGCAGGAACTTGATTATTGGCAGCACAGTCTTCCATTGCTGAGAGAACTAGATAGGAATTTGCAGATACTGCTTTTGGACATTGTTGACTATTACAATAACAATTGGGACATGAGCATTGTTGTTGAGTGGAAGTAGTACGGAAGGATTGTGTATTGATAGGTTTGCTACTTTGTGTATTTGGTGATATGGCGAGGTCATTGGTTGGTGGTACGAAGAATCTATCTGAAACTTCGTGTTGTGGGACGAAAGTTGTTGCGTCTGATGATGAGTAGCAAAGGATGCACAGTGCAAATACAACAAGTAACAAAAGCCTGTGTGGAGGATTATTTGTCATCATTTTGTTTATTTTTTTTTGTCAACTCAAAATACGAATATTAGTGAGATTCACCTTTCAATTGTATTTTGACTAAATTAGTAATTGAATGATAGAATTGATGAAATTGTGTTAGAACTCATAAAAACTCATCTTTTTAGCTAACTAATCAAAAAATACAACTAGCTGAAAACCAACAACATCACATCGAATTGCTGTTTTCTCAGACCCTTATTCATCTAATACACCAGTCTGAATAAGATAACTCAGAATTATGGTTCGACAGTTTTGATAGATAGAAACGCTTCAAAAATTCGCTTCGTTTTCCATGTTTTGAAAAGATTAAGAAATACCTCAAATCCTTAATACTGTAGCAGCGATAGATCAGTTGGTTAGATCGTAAGCCTAACACGCTTAAGGTCGCGGGTTCAAGCCCCGCTCGCTGTAGCCTTTTGCATGTCTCATCTTTATCAAGTCGTCAGCATTACTTTTAATATCCTTTATTCTTTGTTTTTTGTGATTAAATTTTCATTCTTCTCTTATTATTTTACTGAATACAGGTTAACAAATATTGTTGTTATTCCTGTTGTTGAATAAACCTTCTCAGTGCTTTGAACTGACTTAAATATTCAACTTTGGTTGGTGTTAGTTTCGTTTAGTTAAGGCATCTAAATTGATTGAGCCAGTGAGAAAATTAAAATACACAATCCTATTAAAAATATTCCGGATTGACATGTCAATCTATAAATACTCGCTCAAAGTTGACTAATTTTTTAAATGTAACAGTAGCGTAACGGTTAGTGAATCCGATAATTGACAGCCAGGTCAGTGTTCGAATCTTGGACTAATCATTTGAAAATAACATGGCAAACCAAAACCAAAGTACAATACTTTTGTCCTTGTTGTGGAGGTAAGTGAAATTCAAGACAAGCCAAGAGTAAACATTTTGCAAAATAAACATTGTTTATTCAATCACACTTTCCAGAGTTACGGCTCTGTGTTAATGACGAAATATAAGCCGAACACTACCAGAGAGAAGATGGATTCAGGTACGTCGTGTGTCTTCCACTGATATTCTGCAAGCAAAGTGAAAGAGTGCAACTTCTGATTAATGACAATCATACATCAGATCACCACATAGAGAAGCACTTGACGCAATTTTACAACCAATGAAATATTCGTAAATATTGCAAATTTGCCATCATGTGATACACACAGGCATTGGCAAGCACATTAAAAAGTAGAGAGATTGAACTAATTCAGGAGAGAACCTAACCATTGCTTATTTTGTGATAGGAAGGACACAATCATCACAATCATAGAATATGCAAACTATTGGACGAAGAGTATTCCAAAGAAGATTTTGATCCATCAAAATACAACTTCTTATCTCATGACATAGCTATCTTCCAGATAGTGACGTAGATGATTACAGTGTCTGTTTAGAGAGTGATGAAGAGAGTTTGACAGAAAGTGAGTCAGAAAGTGAGAGCCAACAACAACTTACCGTTGGTAACAGGAAAAGGCCTGTGGTAATAGAATGAGTGATATACTCAACAGTTTGATGTGAACGTATTTTTTTTAAAAATTTATTGATTACAAAAAATTTTTCATAATTTTCCGTTCCTTTTCTAGTGTTTTTAATAGTGAACAGTTATTTTGAATAGAAAATGAGGCTGTGCCTCATTTTCTATTAAATAAATCAAAAAACAGGATTGTTTATTTTTACTTTCTCTCACACAAGCCTCAATATCATTATTAATCTTGTTTCCTCACCTTCGAAAAAATTGTAAATCATTGACTGCGAATAGAATTATTATCACAAGCCAAACAAAGAAGGATAAAAAATATTCAATAGAGTTTTGAAAAAAAATAAAAGACTAACCGAATTTTTCCTCAAATAATTTTTTGAGCTGAAACAATTACTGCGCGTGTTCTGCAGCAAACCGTAACAAGAAGGCAATTTTGAAGAAATTCGTAACGGCTTTCATCTTGTATCACATTCACCTGAGAGAGTTGGTAAGACTATTATTGTTACTTTCTAGAAAATTCATTCTATTAGAAGAGGATATTTTGAAAGGACTTTAGCTTGCGGACTATTTGCTTCTCATCATCCTAATAATAATTTATTCCATCATCATATTAGAAATATATTAATATAAAACAAAGAAAATGTCAAAGAACACCTCATTCAAGAAGTATACAGGAGGTCTCTCCCAATCCATATCCATCCTCAACAATGTAAATGCTCTCCCAAATGCTCCACCTGTGGTTAACAAATTCTACAGTGAAAACTTTGGAGGATCTTCCTCCAACACAACCCAACCAACAACTTCCTATAATCATCATTTAAATCCTTCCATCATCAAAAAGACCACAACAACTACCACATCAAATAGTGATGCATTTGCTCAGAATTATCACTATCACAACATTACATACTACCAAGGTCATTCTAAACAACGTTATCAACAATATCATCATCAACCTAATGCTGTTAATCCATACTTTGATGAAGAAGCTTTCTTCCTCCAACAAGAACCATATCCAGAATATATTGCTGCCACTTCTTCATCAGTAACAGATGAAATAATACCATCCACCTCCGCTTCCACACCAAATGAAACTAAGAAAAAGATCCAATATATTGGCTCTCGTATCTATAGAAAATCAACAACCACAACTACCACATCAGGACCACCTTCACCTAACAAGAATAAGATACAAAGAGAAGCTAATCAATATGGGAAGAGAGCATTCCACACTAACTTGAATACATTTGCTTCACCTGGTTCTATCAACTTGTCTCGAGCTTTTAGTCAAGAATCACGAACACCTCAAAGTATTATAGTTGAATATGATGACGAGTTTGAAAGAAAGTTGGCAATAATAACAGGACCAGAGTCACAGGATGAAAATAACAACAAGTGGTTGATCGTTGACATACATGGTATGAACAAGGTTGTAAATTCCAATCAATTAACCTATCAATTTTCGAATGAGAGTAATGACAAAAGATTCAACATTGATGATGCCAAGCAAATGCAAATTGATAGTGCCAATATGATTTCAAACCTTACAACTGAGGATTGTGACAAGATGTGGAGATCATTTTTACAACGAAAGAATGTCAAAATAACTATCAAGGAAGCTTCAGAACACCTATTCCAATCTACAGATGCTACTGCCCTCTACTCTGCCTACAGATTCTTGTACAAAAACCCACTCTACTTTAAACATACATCCAATCTCAATTTTGAATGCAGATCCCTTAGAGAAGTCGAAGAATTGAAACATATGGGATCCGAGGAAAAGGAAAACATTCTTCTAGATAAGCTCTTCTTACTCAAGATAACGAATCGTCTCTTGGTAACAAATGAAGAGAGGAGTCTATTTTACAAACAATTAAGAAATAATATAATGAAGGAGATTAAAGCTATGCGACCTGATATTGAAATAACTAGGGATAACTTAGAACTCGATGAACAAAAGGACGCAGAGAGGCTAGGAGTATTCAGACAATATGCGCTGGGAATGTACTCTAATCTTGAAAGTAGAAAGAGGATTTATGAAGCATTTTTCAAACCTCTAGGTGCTGATGATCACTTGCAGGCATTCAGAGTTGCAAGAGATTTGAAACTATTCAAAACACAAAACATTCACTTATTGAGGTCAATGGAAGAAGATATGTGCCACATGAAAGAAGAGGACAAATTTAAGCAAATTGTGGAAGAAGCTAGGAATTCTATAATGTCTGCATCAGATCCAGACAGCAAAATCAGAAAAGACTTGAGACACCTGACTGTATTTACAATTGACGAATATCCAAAGACTACAGAAGTTGATGATGGAGTCAGTATTGAAGTTAAGAATGGTGAATACTACATATATGTTCACATTGCTGATGTTACCAGATACATTGATCAAGGCTCAAGCATCGATAAGGAAGCTCAAAAAAGAGTATCCAGTGTTTACCTGCCTGACATTAAGTTCAGTATGATTGCTGCTGATCTGAGTGCAAACATTCTCAGTCTTTCTGATTTGAAGGAAAACTTTTCATTAACCTTCTCTTCAAAGATTAATAGTGATGGTTCTCTATCTGAATGGGATGTCTTTCCAGCAATACTCGGAAAGGTCAAGAAGGTAGATTACTCTATGGCTGACAACATTATTGAAAATACTGTCCAAGCTGAACCTGAAGTTCAACAAGCTTTCGAACATATGGTTAAAGTTGCTAATTTACGTTTTGCCTTTAGAATGGGTAAAGGTGCAACTCCACCAACTTTGACACCAAGACCAAAGGTTTATGTCAGCGACTCTGAGAAGAATATTGAAGTTTCCACAACATTTGAGGAACTTGTGAGTCCTTCTAGAAGATTGGTACAAGAATTTATGATTGCTGCCAACGAAATTGGAGGATTCTATGCTCATCAACATGATATTGCTGTTCCTTATAGAGGTACTAGAACTGTTACTACTGATCTTCCACCTCTTCTTTCCAATGAAGAAATGCAAAAGATTCTTTCTCTTCGTACTAACTTGCCTGAAAAGGATGTTTGTGAATTGGTTGTTGATTCTAACAAGAAATTCTACCCTATTGCAGGTGTTTGCATTAATCAATCACCAAAATTCCACCAAGGCATTGGTAGTGCAAACTATGTTCAAGTCACATCTCCAATCAGAAGATACAGCGACTTGATGGTTCACTATCAACTCAAGGCTCAAATGAGAGGAGAAAAACAACCATTTACCTGGGATGAAATTCAAGAAATGATCTTTGCTATTGAACCAACAACTAGAGCTATCAATAGTTTGCAAAAGAAGAGTGAACGTTTTTGGTTATTGAAGTATTTTGAACAAAATCTTACCAAATCATCAAATCTTAATAAGTACAAGGCACTTGTATTAGAAACTAGAAAGAACTCTGTTACAAGTTTGGATCCTAATGAACTTCCTTACACATCAGAGCTTTATCTTATGGAATCAGCTTTTAAGACTAGTGTCAAGTCAGCTCAAAATAGGGCTGCTGGAAATTTAGTATTTGTTAGAGTTTCTTCGGTTTCTCCTTACAATGATGAAATCACTTTTGAAGAAGCATAGATGTAAATAAAAAATTTAGTGGGTTTATTCTAAAATTTTTTACCTGAACAGCATTGTGGACATGAAATGTTTAAATTAGAATTTTTTCGAAATTTTGTCATATGTTGCTCATTGTGAGGGCGGCTTAGCACAGTGGTAGTGCATCAGTCTTGTAGGCAGAAATGCTGAGATAACTGAGGGTCGAGGGTTCAATTCCCTCAGTCGCCTTTTTATTTTCCCATTATTGCCACCAATACAAAAGAAAAAAAGATGAAAAAAGATGTTGATGACATCTATTTAATCTTTAATATTCAAAGAATCAAATATTGCTTCCACTTCCTTTGAACTAGTTGGTTTGCATGTTGGATAGCTTTCTGTAATGATTGATTCAAACCTTTCATATTTTGTTGTGAAGAATTTTCTCAATCTGGACCAGACTTCTTTGTGAAGAGCTTTTGGTCCTCTTTCCTCAATGGCTTTTGGAATTTTGTAGGTAGACTCATCCACATTCTTTTGTCCAATATGTTTATCCGTACGTTTCATTAGGTCCGTAATTCCTTTTTGGAGAACAGTTTGATCATACTTTTTGATTAATTCCTTAACTTTAGACTTGGAGAATTGAGTTTGATAAATAATGTCTTCCTTTGATGTGGTTTTAATACAATCTTCCAAACCATCAATAAATTGGAATAATTGCTCAAATCTAAAGTTAATCATCCAGAGGATATAGAATCTGCAAGCATCTTCGAATCTCTTCTTGGCAATATCAGCTTGTTTTGCAAGCAACTCATTTTGACACAAGTTTGGTCTCTTCAGTAAGGAGTGATAGAAATATGAGTAGTTCTTCATTCTAAATGCAGAAGCATGCTTTTCATTGGTATTGGCAAGTTTCTCCAAAGAATCAAACATAGCTTTGATAATCTTTAAATAATCAGTCGTGGCACTTGATCTAGCAGTACTCATATCTGAAAAGTTCATCATGATACTTTCAAATCTATCGTTAAAGTAGGAAAACTTGGCAATATAAGGAACCACATGTGTCTTTTTGATGGTGCACTTATATTCCTCAATAGATTCTATTTGTTTTGAAATAAACTTGTGGATAATCTGCTGAATGAGTGTCTTGACATATAAAATATATTCTGAAATGTAAACACTTTTTCCGTTATAGTATCTGAATTGTCTTTCAGCAGCTAAACTCATAGAAAGAGAATAAAATTTGTCAGTATTAGACTCAACATATTTGGTAATCTTTGCCATACTTTCATTGGTTTCCTTGAACATCTTTTCCATCATTACATAAACCTCTGATTTTAGAGAGTTTTGACTAGTTTCTGCTGCTCCTGGTACAATATCAAGAGATTTTTTCTGATCTCCTTCTGTGCTCTGAGTTTCATCTTCACTTTCGTACTGTTCATCAAATGTTACAAATGGAACTTCCTCCAAACTGGTATCCATTAAGAATAATTTAGAAATATGTTGTTGTTCTTGGAACATTGTGCTACAAATAGTGTTCAAGCAGTAAGCATAAAGAGTGTCAACTCTGGATGAAATATCAGACTGTTGAGGTTTTACATATTCAATAATTTCATCATCAAAATCTTCTTCTTCATCTGAAAAATCAATTTCAGTACCTAGTGTAGATTCATCATCCATCATTGTAGCCTTTGAGATTGAATCTGATACTGATTTTGGAATTTTGATGGATTTTCTCAGTGATGTATGCTTTGTATCTTTAACAATTTTTTCTGTTAATTGTGTACTCTTTGTACCCAACAAGAAAGTTTTGCTGACCTTGTTTTCTTTTTTGGACTTGATTACAGATCTAACATCGAGAATATATTCATGGATTTCCTTATGATACAAGGTAGACATTGCTTTTGTATATTTTCCTTGTAACATTTCTAATGGTTTATCCATCATTTTGTCCTTCTTCATTAGAGTGAGTGAAAATCTCTTTTGAGATTCCTTCCACTTGGCTTTAAGTACTTCGAATAATTGTTGGTCTTTTACAGCATTTTGTGTGGAATGTACACATTCCATGAGAATAGAATATTTTAATAATTCTTTGTGAATGCAATCTTTGTGGATCTAATTATTGAATGGTAAAAAGATGAAATTGTACAACTCAACCTACCTGAATCATATCTCTATGATAACTATTATAATTTACAGTTTTAAGATCTATGGAATATTTGTAGTTCTTTCCTCTTTGTTTTAATAGTTGAGAGGCAAGTTTTTTAAAGTAAGACTTCATAAACATTTTGAATCTATATACAAAGTTGAATCTCAACTCTTGGAAATATTTTACACGTTCCCTAAAAATAATTATCAAATTTCAACGAGAAATAAACCTACTTTACAGCTACCATATCGTCCATACCATCTTGTAATTTGTTATTGAGAGATGATTGCAGTTTTTCCACAGCATCATTAATCTTATTTAATTTACCATCAAAAGGATCATTTTGGATACTTTTATCATAACTATCAGCAAATTCCAATGTATTCTAAGTAAGACAACATTAATAGTAAATATTTGAAATATGAAACAACATACAATTAAAGAGTCCAGTTCATCAGAGAGGCATTTCAAGTTTCTGGCTTGAAGTTCCATATTGTTATTTTCAGATTCAATTTGAACAATATCTTTTTGCATGAGCATCAATTTCTTGTTATATTTCTCTAACCAATCGTTCATATCTTCAAGTAAATTTTCTGTATTGTCAAGTTGTTGAATAATCATTTCCCATTGATCTTGCTTTTGTAAGATTGCATGAATATTTTCTCTTTCATAAATAGCCAATCTTTGGTTGAGTTGGGATGATACTTGTTTTGCGTCACTCATATCTTCATTAAACTGTTCCAACACTTTTCTCATAATCTTTTCTTCTTCCTCAGTGACTAAATCTCTTTGAGAGACATCTCCAATTTCATCTTTAAATAAATTTTCCTCATCATTTTCTTCTTCCTCTACAATATAATCCGATAATTCAACAAGATTAATGTTTTCCAATACTGGTTCAGTTCCAAAATTTTCTCTACAGACTTGTAATAATTTAGAAATAAAAATGTTCTTTTGTTCGACGTTATCGCTTATAATTTTGAATGGCTTTACATGGTTTGTAAAATGTAAAATAAATTCCATATCGGATCCTTCTTCGGAACCTTCAATTTTAGCCAATCTCTTCAATTTATAGGATTTTTCAATGTGGAAAATTCCTTCTTTATCACGTCTAATAACTAAAACTTGAATTGTGTATCCCTTCTTCTTTTTAGAGGTAGTAATCATCTTCTTTTTTGTTGTCAAGCAAACAATTCTATCCTCCATAATTTTACCTCTCTTCTTATCAATAACAACATGTTGTACGTTGATCACGGAAATCAACTGTTCACCACTTGCAATAGCGAATAATTGTTGGATGAGTTCCTTCCACAATGCTTCGCTACTCATTTTTTAATAAATAATTTTATTTAAATTAAATATTGGATGATGATTTATCCATAAATCACTTGTTCGTTGTTTTGTGTTGAAAATTATAATACTATTCCAATTTTATTCTCTTATTTTTTGAATGCAGTGTTTGAAGAGCTATATTGTTGCTGGACAAATCGACGTACTCTAAGATATTCCTTGAATGTTTCTAAATTGCCATAACATTTTTCAAACTTTTGCCATCTATCCCAGAATTTTGTAAAATGATCAGTATTGTCAGGATTGCAGAAAGAGGACGCAAAAGCAAAAATACTTCTTGCACGGTCAACTTCACCAAGTTTCAGTTCCATGTAAACATATTTAAGTGCCAAGTCTCTAATAAATACATATGATTCTTCCTTGGCATTATTCATCTCTACAGATTGATTCAATGCAAGATCAATAACTTCTCTTGCCTTAGCAACTCCATAAGTTTCAGTAATACGTGTGATGTATAATTGATAAAGTTGGAATTGTTCTTGTGAGTTTGGAGTTACAGACTTGGTTGCTCTATCATATACATTAATTGCCTTTGAGCTGATTCCATAATTTTCTTCAAAGTTGGCATACAATAAGAAAAAGTCTCTAGCGTGTTGGTTTTTCACAATATACTTCTTTTCAGAGGCAAACTCTTGGGCAGCCCTGTCGATAGAGTAGAATGGTAAATTTTTGATGGCTTGTTCAAACATGTCTCTACTTCTTTCGGATTTGGTGTGTTGGTATCTATTTACAAACTGAAGTAAATATTGCATCCAAATGGGAAAAACTTGTGGGTAGTGGAAGAGTGAGGTTGCTCTCTCGAATATTTTGAATGCTTCTTCAAAATACTTATTTTCAATCAATAAATTAGTAAAATTAATTACAGTATTTGGTGTAACAATTTTGAGATCTATCATTTCGTTGAAGAATTTCTTCATTCTCTTAATATTCTTGGTAGTTGACTCTTCAAGATCTAGTAAAAAACTCCACACAAGTAGTGAGCGTTGGCAAGATAAAGTGTTTGATTTGTCGTTTGGATGAGTTGCTTTAAATAGAATAGCTAATGCTTGCTGTGGATTGTTATTTCTCAATTCCATTTCAGCATAATCAGTAACAACTCTCTCCAAGTCAACCACAGACAAAATGTTTGTACTATCGTCTGTTGTTTCACTCAAACATCTATCATATACTTCTCTAGCTTTTTCAATAGATTTAAGTTCCATTTCAAAGAATCTAGCATAACTGTTCCAGATTGTAAATAATTTGCCGTGAGTAGCTTGGTCAGACTTGATATTTTGTATAGCTTGCTCATAAGCTTCAATTACTCTTTCATGATCTTTGATGGCCTTTAACAGTTTAATTCTGTTGTGCCATTCATGAACGTGACTTGGATTTTGTTTAAGTTTTACAGTATTTAGAAGTAGTGCTCGTCTATCCATCAATCCTTCATATTTTGCAATTAATATTTCAAGCTTTGCTTCAAGAGCTTTGTCAGGATTTTCGCTCTGAAGATCACTCATTTGTACTTTGATAAGCTCATCAAAGAGTTTGGCATATGTATCAAATATCAAATTCCAATCCTTAACTGTGGATACACTTTCCATTCCTTTTTCATAAATTCCCATAGCAATATCAAATTTACCATATTGAATATAATATTGTGCGAGAGTAGTCCACAACTTTCCAACCTCACTTGGATATCTCTTAATACCAGATAAGAGTGTATTTTCAATTTTTGAATGTGGCATATTAATAGAGAGTGCCTTTGTTCCAAGAATATCACAGAAATACTCCCATATTTGAAGTGGAGAGTGATCTGTTAGGTATTGTACAGCTGATTTTTCAAAAACAAGAGCCTCATTTTGTTTACAAATGGCATCATTTACAATAACACTTGAGGCTACTGATGATGAGTTAGTTTTAGAATCTACCTGTGTGGAGGCATAATTCAAGAAATAAATATATAATTCGCATAATTCTGTATAGCAGTTATTTCTATTCAGGTAATCTACATAATTGTTGATAAATGAAGGTTCCAATCTTAAATATCTTTTCAATAATCTTCTTCCTGTTTCTGTTGGAACTTTAGATTGTGGGTTGAGTATCCACTCCATAGATATGAACTTCCAAATGATTTGATGTTGAGTTAATGGAAGTGCCTGCAGGGCACGATTAAGTACCGATCTAACATATGTAATTGATGGTTGATATCTGACAATAAACTTTAGATACTTTAACCATATTAATGGCATTCTATGCATGGTGATTAAACTTTTTTCAAAAACTTGATTGACTGCTTCAATAATTTTTAAATCAAGATTCTTTTCCATCAGTTTTGGTTTATCCTTCATGATGTCATCATGGAACTTCAAATCATGTTTATCCACACTAAGTTCCACAGGATCAAGTCTAGTGATCGGATGAAGTGATTCACATTGTACAATCCTCACATCAAGATACATATTCCATAATTTATAACTTCCTGGTAAATAGGACAAGGCTCTTTCAAAAGTAACATTAATAATATTATTGTATTGATCAGAATTGCTTTGAAAGGTTTGTTTGTATTTAATATAGGCTAGCCACGTCTTGAGCATGTACGGATTACTGACGATTTTTTCTTCGAATTCAAAATCTTCCTCCGTACTAATAAAAAACAAGCTACTCGTATTGCCTCCTAGTGATTGTTCCATTTTTTTAATTAAAATTATTATTTTATATTCACCTTCAACAATAAATCATTTCTTTCTAATGAGCAACAAGATCACTTCACTAAAATCGAGTATTATCTTCCTATCAAAAAAACATTTTCATCCAATAACAACATTTATCTATCACGCGTGCTCTTTCTGCTGATATTGAGAGAATTCCCAAGCCATTCAATACCATTGGTAAAAAAAGCGGCAAATAAAATTAGCTTCAAGTTCCAGCAATCACCCAAAGAAAAAAAACTCACAGCTGCTTTCTTCACAAAGCCTTTTTTGATTGTGGTCAGACCTCCCTCGGATCTTGATCATTTGTGTAGCCAGCTGCAGATTATTTTCTGAAACTCTTCATCACAAACTAGTATTTCTTTTGCTGATCAGCATGTAAAGTAATAGTAGGAGACTGTCTAAATATTTCTTTATTTCTCACAGAGCTGTGATCAAAAATGTTTACCGAATATAATGATCGTCATTCAAACTTTGTTGTTCTTGTAATTTGTTATGAACACAAAGCAACTATTATTGATGCTAAAAAAGCAACAAAAAACAATAGTAGTAATAGTGGTGTTGCCAAGAGTTTTAATGATAAAGCAACTAATGGTAAAACTAATAACAGTAATGAAGTTAAAATTGTTCGTAAATGGAACGAATTTAGATTACCATTAAACGAGAATCAAGTATTACAGTGGAGTCAATTGCCAAATAACAGTGAGTTGAAATTCTACCACGTTCCAACATTCAAGCATTGCATTGAGAATGGTATCAATTTTGTGAATTATGAAAATCACGTTATCAATGATAGTCAGGTTTTAGGCAAGGAACAATTGCAAAAGAAAGATTGTTATTTTGTTTTCACATCAGATAGTTACTCTATAGACTTTGATCCTAAAAAGGAAGAGTTAAAAACTAAACTGATATCTAATTTTTGTGATCTATTTGAAATTGATACCGATACCAGTTTATTCTATCTAGAAGCTTCTGATTACGATATTAATTTAGCAGTTAAAAATTACTGTGCATCACAAAGAAGCAAATCATTGGAAGATTTGTTTTTACTCCATTCCAAGAATGGTAAAGCTGACCTGATATCACTCTTATTGAATGTAGAGTTTGATAAGACGTGTAAAAACAACATAGGCATGACTGCATTGCATTTGGCTGTCAGGTACGAGCATTTGGACTGTGTCAAATTATTATTACAATCCAAACTCAAGAATCAATTGAATGAGAAAGATGGTATAGCAAACCTTCCAATTCATTTAGCAAGTATGGGAAATAGTGTACCAATATTTGAATTATTGCTAAAGGAAACAAGAGATATAACTCTTAAAAACATGGAAAAAGAAACAATTCTACATACACTCTGTAAAGGGCAAGCTAACGTAGAAATTTTTGATTTATTATTTGCAAAGATTTGTGAACATTTTGATGAAGACTTTACAAAATATTCTAAATTTTTCAATTTGTTGAATGATGACGGTGAATCTGCTGTCCTCATTGCAGTTAGAAAAAATCATTTCCATCTCGTCCAACATATTGTGAATTCTCAATTATTTTCTTCCTTGTTTAATTTTAATTTAAAGAACAAACTTAGCCAATCAATCCTTGTTGTGGCTTGCAAGGAAGATTCTGTACAAACTTTGCAAATCTTATTACCAGTTTATAACCAAATGATTATGGAAAGAGATGAAAGAAGTTTCACTCCTCTTCACTATGCTACATTATTTAATAGCTTAGCAGCTTCTAGTTTGTTACTACAATATTTGGATATTCAACAGTATGATACTGTTTTGTTTCATGGTACTATTACTCCATTACAATATGCAGTTTCTCAGAATAATATTGAACTCTTAAGACTCCATTTGAATTATCTTACTAACAATAACAGTTTGAGCACAAATAGCAATCTTAACAATTCCTTGAATCACGCATTATTTTTGTGTATTAAACAACACAGAAGTATTGAATTAGTTAAAGAAATTTTACAATACCAAGTAGATATTAATCAGAATATGGAAGGTCCTTATGAATACATTATTCCTGAAACAACAACTCCTAAATTTCCATTGGTGGATTGTGTTCTGAATGATAGCAAAACAATTTTCAAATTTTTGATCAGACAACCAAACATTAATGTAAATCAGCAATCAAAGGAAACAGGTATGACATGTTTGCAATATGCAATCATCAAACACTATTTGAAGCCAACAGAACACTCTAAATACTTTATTATGAAATTAATCAAAAAAACTAATCTGAGTATTCAAGATCATTTCCTACGCACTGCATTGCATTTAAGTAAATTGTGCGAATTCAAAGATATTTCAGAGTCCATTGAAGCACTCAATGAATCGAGATATATCAAAGATTTGAACGACATACCATGTAAAGATTATACAAAGGAGAGCAGTTTTGCAAGTAATTTACTTTTTGAAAAATACTGCAAGTATGTTACTCAGATGCAAGCTCACGCCGTAAATTACAAACTCTTCCATGGCGTTTATTTACAGCATGAAATTTTGAACTTTTTGTACAATGCCAAGTTGAGTGTAAATGATTTACAATCAATTTACAAAAGAATTTCATATTTCCAAAAGTATTTACCTTCTGTACATTTTATCAAACATATCAATCTCCCAATATTCCCACAATTATTGAATTTCAAGTATGAAAACAATAACTTACATCTTGTTTATTCTTCCAATACTCTTTTCGAACAAACAAGTAGTTGCAGATTTTATTTAGACAACAATTTATTAACACATCCTATACATCAATTTAGTACCATGTTGAAAATTATTTCCTCAATTTATGTTTTGCACTATTCAAATATTACACATGGTAACATCAAACCTAACTCATTCAGATTTGTTAATGATACGAAATTGCTATATGTTTATGATTATGGGCTATTGTTCAACCAATTAGATGAAAAACAATCTTCTCCTGAGATTAAAGCATGCAAGAACAATTCCAATGGCTCTATCAATGATATTCTTTCTAAAAAGAGTAACGATATTTTCAACCTGGGACACGTACTTCATGAAGTTTTGTTTGGAAGCAAATATGGAGAAAAAGACTTTTCAGTTACATCAATTGTACAGCAATTATATTCAACAATAATGGCATGCTTTACAGATAATGAAGAATTCAGACCAGACATCAAAGAGTTATATGATGCCATCAGGACAACTATTCATACTCTTATTGGTATGCTTAAAGAATCAGCCTCAAAACAAGATCCAGCAAAAATACTTGAAATGGAGCTAAAATTGGTTGATGTAATGATAAGCAGATATGGCTATAATGACCATACCAAACCTCATGAAATGAATGCAACACAAAATATTGGCAAGTGTATCTCTAAGATTAATGAGTTAGTTAAAACAGAGCAATTAAGTATTCTAAATGTTTTCAACCAAATGCCAGAACATTTAGATAATAATACTATCAAACAATTATTTAGTACTATTCACTATTTAATTCAAGTATTGAATGATAAGTTTAAAGCAGCAGCATTCGATTTATTGAGAGTATTATTACTCAAAAAAGAATGTGTAGAATATTTATTAACTCATCACGAAAATCTAACACTTGTAGATATTTTGGATAGAATGAAGAATGTTAATAACGTAGATGGTTTCACATTAACCTTGATCTCGAGTTGTCTAGCACACTGCTTGATTCATCCTATTGGTTTGAACTACTTTACAAATCATTTAGACAAGTATGATTTGCTTATCAATTTTATTTTACAATTATTGAACTCTACCTCTAATCAAGAGAAGAATGCTTTCAATGCTTCAATGATTTTACATAATTTAAGATTTAATGTACAAAGAATTGGAGTTCAACTTCCTCCTATCTTGTCTGATCATTTAACTATTCTTGTCCAGACACAATTTAATTTCCCATTCATTGAAAAGTCAGAAACCAGTCAACGTAATACTCGTTCCTTATTGGAAAATTGTGTAGCAACTTTGAATAGATTAACAGCAAGTTTGATCAACAATACAGCCACTGCTGCCAATGTACCAGTTGTAAAAGATGCTGTTAAATATTTTTCCCTCTCACTTTATTCAATTATCAAATTGGATAGTAATTGCATACATTATTTGAATAATTTGAATTTCCAACATTTAGAATCGTACATTGATTACAAGTTATATAATGCCCTTTACCACCTGTCATTAGACTTTACAAATGAGGAAAAGGAATATGTTGCACTTTCATCCCGAATTCTTTACAAACCAAGCAAGGATTAATTAAGGAAAATAAATGTTTATTTCTTTATATCTTGGAGGAAATCTTGTAATTCTTCATCTTCTGTTTTTGGTTGCTTCTTTCCAGCAGTATTAAAACGTCTAAAATCTTGTTCTAATCTTCGAATATCTTCATCTTGTTTCTCTAGTTTTGCTTTTTCTCTTTCTTTTTCCTTTTCGAGTAATTCTTGGTAGTATGTCTCCTCATATTCTTTACATTTTCCATCAATTAGCTTGAACATTTCTTCAACACCTTCTCCTGTCATTGCACTCACACCAACAGTGTCAATATTTTCATAAAATTCATCCAATACTAAACTCATAGAATGAGCCAATGAACTACTATAACTTTCATCCTTAGCAAGAGCATCTTGGAATGCTTCAAAATCTTTCATCCATTCATTGATAAAGTCATGTCTCACCACATCAATCTTATTAAAAACAATAAGGAATGGCAAACGAGTCTTATACAGAATTGAGCAGGCATATAACATGTTTGACATGAATGTAATTGGACTAGTATTTCTTGGAGTGTCTATAACATAAATGATACAGGTTGGGAAAGATGTTGCCAATCCTTCTGAAATAATTTGACCACTGGCAGACCAAGTAAAAATTTCAATTTGACCTGGTGTATCAATAAATACATAATCCAGTTTCTTCTTTCTAAAGGTTGGCTCTTCTGAATTTTGAAAACCAACTCTTGCTTTTTTATCAATCAAATCCACAACTTGATCGAAACGAGTTGAGAATAAATTAAGTGCTGTTAAAATTCCTCCATTTGGTCCCAAACTAAATTGTTTCATAACCTCCTTATAATTGACAGTATCTCTAATATCAATATGTGCTCCATAAGGAACGTCCAATACAGCAGGATCCAAATTTACAATATAAGAAGGATGACCCTTTTCATGAATATAGGCATTAATTCTTTGCATAATTGTTGTTTTACCACTTCCAGCCATACCCAAAACAATACAAGCAATAGGCTTTTGATCCAAAGGTAATGGTTCCTTATCATCAAGTGTAGTCTCCAAATTAAAAGTAGAAATTGGTCTTGATGGTTGTAAATTTTCCTCTTCATCATTCATTTGATTATTTTCTTCTTCGTCCTCCTCTTCTTCTTCTTCGTGATGGTGATGATCGGAACAACCACATCCGTGATGATGTTCGTGTTCGTGTTGATGATTTGGATTGAGCATTTTTTTTGAAGTTGGTGAAGATAAAATTAACGCACAAATTTATTTGAAGAATGAATTCTCCCGCCTTTAATGATGACAATGTTATTATTTAGCAATAACTAATGAATTAAAATTGATAATGTAGATTTGAGAAATTGTATTTCAATGGATGAAAAAAGTGCAATAGTAAAATTGAATTTAATATTTATTTGAATTTTCGATAAAAAAATGTCATCAGAAGAAATAACATCTTCCGACAATAATTTGTTGGGAAAACGTCAAGAAAGAAGCACAACAACTGGTGATGAAGATTTGGAAAATAAATGTGAATGTGTGAGTGTAGTGGCGGAAAATGGTAATGATGAAATTTGTCAACAACAAAAGAAAGTTAAAAGAGGCTACGAAGATATCATTCCAGAGAATGCCATGTTCTATAATTATTATTTTAATATTCAGCAAATAGTAAAGACAAAGGAAGAGATGGATGAAATGATTAAATCATTCCAAGAACCTCTTCCAACAACATTCCGTATCAACAAATCACTTCCATTGGACTTGATTGAAAAGATTCAAAACAAGTTGAACGAATTCAAGTTGAAATTAAATAATTATATTTATTTGGAAGGTAAAATTTTACCTAAAGAACAAGAAAATGATGGAAATACTATTGATATTATTAACTTGAATCACATTAATCAATTATTTTATCAAATTCATCCTAATATTTCCAAGACTAAACTGAGAAAATCATCGGAAAATGATGATGATGATATTCAACAATTTGATGCATCAGCAGACAATACAATTGTCAGTAGTGATACTAGAGTAGCTGAAGGACAAGCAGTTTTGAGAGAGTTCAGAGAATATCTTGTTAAATTAACAGACATTGGATATATTAGTAGACAAGAACTTGTCAGTATGATTCCTCCATTGTGTTTTACTCCTCAAGATGAAAATTCCTTACAAGTTGAATCATCTGATAGTAGTGAGGTAGTTAATGGTAAACTTGTAGATGGATATTTGGATATGTGTTCAGCACCAGGAAGCAAATCTGCTCAAATGGTTGAATATTATTTGAATCAAGGAGATTATTCCAAATTTTTAATTTGTAATGATATTGATAGAAAGAGATTGGGTACCTTATTTTCTAATTTGAATAGAGAACCTAACCAATTTACTAACAATGTAGTAATCAGTCATTACAATGCAGTAACATTGCATCAACAATTGTCTTCTAGTAGTTTGAATGGTCAAGTTCTTTCTCATATTCATCACATCTTGTGTGATGCTGTATGTTCAGGTGATGGTACTCTTCGTAAGTCACGTGATTTGTGGGAAAGATGGACATATGATCATGGTCACCACAATCATGCTACCCAAGTTTCCATCTTGGTTTCTGCTATGCAAATTATGTTAACCAGTTTCAATAATGAAAACACTAGTTTGGATGAAAATACTAGTGGTGAAACAACTGAAGAAATCACCACTGAAAATAGTAGCCTTAAATTAATCAAGTACGATGGAGAATATGAAATTGTATATTCAACATGTAGTTTAAACCCTATTGAAGATGAAGCAGTTGTTGCTGAAGCTATTAGAAAAACAAATTATAGATTTGAATTAGTTGATTTGGAAACATCATTACAAAATATCAATAATAATATTAAATATTTGAAGGGTATTAATGATTGGAAAGTTGTAGATAGTTTGGGAAATGTTGTTGAAAAGTTCGAGGATATTCAGGATACCAGTATTGAATTTACAATCAAGAGTGGTGACAAGTCTGAAAACATGCCAAAGAAGGAAGGATGTAAAAAGATTCAACCAAGTATGTTTATTAAGGATGACATCAAGGATATGAACTTGCAATATACAATGAGAATTTTGCCACACATGAATAATTCTGGTGGTTTTTATGTTGCCAAGTTGAGATTGAAAAAGATTAACTCTGCAGAAGAAAAAACAAAGAGACAAAGAAAATTACAACAAAAATTGAACAAGAAGAAAGCCAACCAAGAGAAAGGCAATAATCAAAAGCAAAATTTGAAGCATAACATTTACGTCAGAGTTTTACCAGAAATTTTGAATCATGTTTTTAATTTCTATGAATTCAAAAAATCCATTGATATTGATATTGGAAACTTTATCATTCAAACCACTGGTGAAAGCAAATATGTCAAGCATTTGCAACAAGTAGATAAGAACAATACTCAAAGTACCTTGGAAAGCATTCCCACACCTAAAAAAATCAATTTTATTTCCAATAGATATTTGAGCAATTATTTGAGAAGTAACTATACTTACAATGACTCTTTGATGCTCAAGTTTTTCAATGCTGGTAATATTGCCTTTGATATTGATAGTGGAAAATATCAAATTACTTTAGCAGGAGCTGTTTCATTATTTGATTATATTGAACCAGAATCTAAACAATTAATTGAAATTTCCAAACAAGAACTCAAACAATTCTTAACAGAAGGTAAACTTGTTTTTGAAAATGATCAAATCAAAGATATGAAAGTAGGTGGTGTAATTCTCTACACTAAACTTGAAGATGCCAACAAGAAGATAATAGCTGTTGGTTACAAGCATTCTTTCAACACAATTTTCAACAAGTTGACAAAGGATGATACTAGGAACACACTCGTCAAATTAGACTATGATTTTTATTATTAAATTCAAGATTTTTAAATTCATTACCAACACCAACCTATTCGTCAATTCTTTTATTCCAATATTTAATATTTAATATAATAATTATAATTTCTTAAAATCATAAATTTATTGCTTCTAAAAATTAGATGAATTTAAAAAATGTTCAACAAATAAAAAATGCCAAAACAACAAAGAGAACGTAAACACACTTCTTCATCAAATTCTACACCATCGGGTGCTGCTGATAAAGTTTCAAAGGAAGCAAAGACACTCCAAGCAAAGAAATATGTGGAAAAGGAAAGTAAGAGAAGATTGATTGTAGTTTTGGAAAATTGTCCTCTTGAAGTTGGTAAAATTGGAGAAAAATATAAATTATTAAACAGTGATGATCATCGTACCTATTTATCAAAACATGGAAAGAATCCAGATGATTACAGACCTGATGTCGTTCATCAATGTTTACTTTCACTTTTTGACTCTCCGATAAGTAAGGCAGGTCTTTTACAAGTTTACATGCATACTGCTGATAATACATTGATAGAAGTTAATCCACATACTCGTGTTCCTCGTACTTATAAACGTTTTGCAGGTTTGATGGTTCAATTGCTTTTCAAACACAAAATCAAGGCATCTGAAACAGAAGCAGTTTTGTTTAAAGTTATCAAAAATCCAATTACAGAACATTTACCATCAACTGCATTGAAAGTTGCTGCAGAATATAATCAAGAAACTGTTGTTCGTTTGGAGGAATATGTTCCAGTTTTATGTGCTAAACAAAGAGCTATGGTCAATAAGAAACCATCACAAGATCCTACTGACATTTCAGAAGATGGACCAATGGTTTTCGTTATTGGTGCCTTTGCTCGTGGTGATTTGAAAGTTGATTATGTAGACGAATATGTTTCGATATCGAGTTATCCATTATCAGGTGCTATGGTTTGCATGAAAGTTTGTTGTGCTTTTGAAGAACATTGGCAAGTTCTTTAAATAAATTTCAAACAATTTATGTTAAAGTTGTTAAGGAATGACTTATTGTTGAGTGGTGTCATTAATGAATTCAACGATTCGAATCCTCAATGAGGACGTACATAATAGCGGATCAAAGGGATGTGAAATCCTCCCCAAATTAAACAGTCCTTCAATTTAAACACGTTTGGTGCGGAAGCATTTTCCTACTGCTCTTTCACATAATCCTAAGAGGACTAACAACAATCGTTTGACTTTGAAATTAATCAAAAAAAATGTCATCAAATATCATCACCGAAACTTATCCTCTCGTTCTCACTGCCAGTGTGTTAAATTTAATCTATTACATTTTCACTGCACTCAGTGTTGGATCTGCAAGAGTTAAATATGGCGTCAAGGCACCAGCTGTTACTGGCAACTTGGAATTTGAAAGAGTTTATCGTATTCAAATGAATGGTCTTGAATATTTGACTGTTTTTATTAGTGGACTTTGGTTGACTGCTTTGGCCAGTGGAAATGATTTTGTTTGTGGAATTATTGGTTTAGTTTATTTGGTTGGAAGAATTTTGTATGGTTTAGGATATCCAAATAATCGTTCTGCTGGATTTGGATTGAGTTTCCTTCCAATGGTTGCCTTGTTGATTTGGTCTGCTTATCTTGGTGCCACTGGTGTTTTGAGAAAATATATTTTCTAAATAATTTATTAAAAAATTTATTTTAAATAAAAAAAATGCACATTTTATTTCATCAAGAATATCAAATTGATTCCTTTAAATATAATTTATTGATAAATAGTGTTATTGGAATGGAAGAATTAGTTGAATCTGTTAATTTCAAACAAAATTTGTCCGTGTATTCATTTAAACATTCAGGAAAATTAAAGAGGTTTTATATGGACAAACAAGTGGCGAATAATAGTGTATTTCAAGTCAATAGATATGACTGATTTTAAAAGTTTTCTCCCTTGTTATCTCATGATATTGTTTATATGGTCCAATAATTGTTTGGGAATTGGTTAATCAGAGCCATATGTTTATAGGAAAGTTTCTTTAATTTCCCTAAATGTTTAAATGAATACAAATGCAAATTTTGAGTGAATTTAATTCTTCAGATTCTTCTAACCGTTTTTCCTTGATTTTAGAAATTTCAACACTCTCACTCAAACACCATGTCAGTGGATATTTTTGTGATTTGATTATGACTACGGTTTCTTGTTTTGAAATAAATTATTAGTAGAAACCAGAAATGTAAAATGGTTTTGAAAATCTTTCAAATCCATTATTTTGAATAATAAAAAGGGTTATGATTTAACAAGTCTTCCAATAATGTTCTCGCATTTAAAGAATTCTCATAACAACCTTTCAAATATTAATTGAAACCACTATTCCAAATCTCTTTATAAAATTGTTGTTTCTTTGATAGCGATATCTTTTGAATTGAACAATGAAATTGTTGTCACTGAAGAAATTAAGGAAATAACTCATAATTTCTATCAACACAGATTCTTCCTAGACAAGTCGCTTAACAAGAATTGGCATTCTAAAAATCACCAGAGTATGTCTTCTAAACAAATTACTGAAGTGAATGTTTATGAGTTTGGAGATTTTATGGAAGTTAAATAAGATGGTAAGTTTATTTTACAATTCAGTTGAAATTAATCAAATATTAGAATGCAGAGAAATCTTTGGCAATCTTATGGAGCTGCTTATAATTTATTCTTTGACAAGAAATATGAAGAAGCATCCGCCAATTCTTGGATAGAACAATTCAAAATGGAATGCCAAGCATTAATCTATTAGAAAAGCTTAAGAAATTACAAGAAAGAGAAAAACTAGAGCAAAATAAACCAGTTAAATCTTGATATCAAAAGGATTTTCAATGCCAGATATTAAAAATAAATTGGATTTAGTAAAACAATTTGATTAAATCCACTTCATTATCTGTCATCATTTGAGTTTGACCAACAAACTTAATAGACAGATGTTATTGACAAGTTAACACAAAAAAAATGAGCAAACGAAGCATTCAAGATTTTAAAAAGCAATTTCGGATCAAAAATAAGAAAAGAAAAAAGAAAAAACTTGTGCTCCAAGAAATATTTTCAGATGATGTTTGTTTTGAAATAATTTCCATGATTGATGATTCGTGGTTTATTTTGAATAATTGTTCCTTGATTTCAAAACAATTCTTTAATGTGATCAAGGAACGTTCAAAACTTGTTATTGAATTCAAAAAAAAATTTACAGAGAAACGAATTAAATTATTCATGACAAGTCAATTTATGAATAGTATTGAAAATGTTAAATTTTCGAGAAGGTTGCTTGACTCTATAGAACAAGCCAAATTCATAAGTGAAATGAAACAATTAAAATCACTTACTATTGATGAAAATGGAATTGGTGATGAAGGAGCCAAATTCATAAGTGAAATGAAACAATTAACATCACTTAGTGTTTATTACAATCAAATTGGTGATGAAGGAGCCAAGTCAATAAGTGAAATGAATCAATTAACATCGCTTGATATTAGTGGAAATCAAATTGGTGATGAAGGAGCCAAATCAATAATTGAAGTGAAACAATTAACATCACTTGATATTTATTTCAATCAAATTGGTGAGGAAGGAGCCAAATTCATAAGTGGAATGAATCAATTAACATCACTTGATATTAGTGGAAATCGAATTGGTGATGAAGGAGCCAAGTCTATAAGTGGAATGAATCAATTAACATCACTTAATGTTTATAACAATCGAATTGGTGATGAAGGAGCCAAATCAATAATTGACATGAAACAATTAAAATCACTTAATATTGGTGGAAATAGAATTGGTGATGAAGAAGCCAAATCAATAAGTGAAATGAAACAATTAACATCACTTGATATTTCTAACAATCGAATTGGTGATGAAGAAGCCTAATTTCATATGCGAAATGAAACAATTAAAATCACTTGATATTAAGTAGCATTATATAGTAGAAGTTTGGAAGAATGGACCAGTGAAATAATTAACGTTAGATGGAGGGATTTATTGTATTTAAATTATTAACCTTATTTAATTTCTTAACATTTAGACAGTATTTTTCAAATGGAGGGAATACCTATCACCTTGATCCCGTAATGACACGGTCACTGTCTTTGCAACGTTCACCATTTATTTGAAACCTCAATTCGAAAATACCAATCTTCATCAAGCATTTGAAATTATTTAAAATCCTGAAAGAGAAATTCGCAAGTTTTTAACTTGAGGAAAAATCTGGAATCTTTAAAATAGTTTCTTAACAAAACCTTAGAGTCGCGGCTGCGTAACTATGCTAGTTCTCCCGTAAATGGAAGTAAGAAGAGTACGACTGAGTTGGCAGGAAAATATAACATACCCTATAAGAATTTAATTAGATGAGTAAAGTAGATATGAATGTCATACAGCCATAGCAGAATATTTCACGAATAAAGAATGTTTCAATTAAGCAGTTTGAGAAGATTATTTGAGGTGTTTTGAAAAGTTATTTAAGGAGGAAAGTTTAATAGAAATGTGGATTAGAAAAGCTACTATCATCTGGTGGGTTGGATTCACTGTTGTTGGTGGAGAAGGAAAGAGATGAAAGTAAACAACGATTCAGTGTAGAGGAATTGTTACTACTTGTTGTACTGGTATCACTTAGGGTTGGACTTAGAGGACCAGATGTGTTACTGGTTGCATTGATAAAGAATGGATAAGAATCGATCGCCATTTCTCTCTCTGCTTGTTCTATGAGATCAATACCTTTCTTTACATGGCCTAAACTGGACCACAGAACAGAGTTATTGAAAAGAATTTCGCTCTCTTCAACAGTTAGTGATCCTTCTACTTTTACAATTTTGTGATTATCTATGAGATCCATTTCTTCTTTGAATAATGTGAGGTCCTTGTTGAGGTGAATTGAAACAGATCTTTCCTTAGAAAATCTCACAATGACCATGCTTTTTCTTCTTTGATACACCATTCTGATACCCGATGGAAAGAGTGATGTTTCATAATCAGGAAATGGATGATTTTCCATTTGAATACATTTGAAATCAGTATCTAGGTATATTATTTTTGGAGTCTTACTCTTAATAGTGTCAATTAAATTTCTGGCATATTCATAGTATTTTTCTACTGATGATGGCATTTCAAAGAAGGAGAACTCTTTCCGCCTTGATGCTTTCTTTTCATACCATATCGTTTTTCCATCTCCTGAAACAATAAATCTTCTGTCTCCATTATTAAATGTCAAGAATACATTCCCTGTTTCATTAATCTCTATATGAATATCGTTCTTCTTGTGAGTGAATGGTTTAATTCTAATGGTATTGAATGGAGTCTTGGTAATTGTGGATGAAATCTCTTCCTGTGTTTTTGCCCTTGAGTTAGAATTGAATCCATTAGTTTGAATAGGCTTTGGAATAGATTCTCTTAGAAAAGGGTGAGATTTACATTCGATAAGGGAAATACGTTTGGTAGGATCTGGATGCAGAAGTTTTTCAATCAAATCTCTTGCATTTTTAGAGACAAAATCAGGAATCTTGTAATCCAATTTTCTAATCTTATCAAACGTTTGAGTTCTACTTCCTTCATCAAATGGAGATTCACCAACCAAAAATGTAAATAATATACAACCTAGAGCCCAATTATCTACCTTCATTCCATAATTCATCTTATTTACAATTTCACTGAATGGTGTTGGTTAAAAATTGATTAAAAACTTACTAGGCCATATAATTTGGCGTTCCTAGAATAGTGCTTTGCTCTCCATCAACACTATCAAGCTTTGTGGAGAGTCCAAAGTCTGATAATTTGATTTGTTGCTGGTCTTCAGTTAGTAAAATGTTAGAAAGCTTTAAAAACATTAAATTGATTCTAATGATATAGTGTACATACTTTGAGATCCCTGTGAACCACTCCGAACGATTGTAAATATATCAGTGCATTCACAATTTGTGTCAAGTAATGTTTTGATTGGGCTTCATTAAAGGTTTTTTGTTTTTTCAAGAATTTATACATATCACCTCCTTTACAATACTCCATCACTAGATAATAAGAATTATTTTGTTCAAAATAAAGATATAATTCCACAATATTTTCGTGATTCATATTCAGGTGAATAGTTATTTCACTATTTAAACGATCAACATTATAGTCATTCAGTAGTAATTCCTTGTCTATTTTCTTTATAGCGACATGAGGTTGATTTCCATGAATTGAGTATGCTAAAAAGACATGTCCAAAAGAACCCTTCCCAATAATTTGCAATGTTCTATAGTCGTCTCTTGTGCATCCTAGTCGGAGCTTGTTAGCCTCCAATTTTACAACAAGTGGATCTTTAGTATTTCCGTTTGATTGTTTTAGTCCTGATGAGTCTTGAGACATGATTCCATCGTTGATGATTATATATGTTGAGGTTGTTGTTTTATGATACAAAAATGTTGATGAATAGCCGTTAAATTATTTTAAAACTGTCGGCTGTTGTGATGATGCGTTGTGTTAGGCTATTTTGTGTTTTTTATTTTTGTCTTTTAAAATAATAATAACAAGGCTTCGGGAGATTATTGATGTTTTCGAGAAAGACGTCTTAATTATTCTCATCATCTTCTAGCATATTAAGAATTGTAAAACGAATGGGGCAAAGGAAATTTATCAATAAACCAAAAATGATCTGCATATAATTTACTCAACCAATGGAAAACAATTTCTCAAATGAGAGGAAAATATCAAAAGAATAACAAATTCTGTAATTTCAATTCCATTGACATTAGAGAGTGAATTGGATCGTTTAAATTGAAAGATCTTCTAACATAATCAAGAAAATAATTAGCTCAACATAATAATTGTAACAAACAAAAATCTGGATATTTAAGGCTTTTTTTGTAATAATTTCACTAGAAACTTGACTTTCAACAGCTGGAATTTTGTTTTTTTGTCAATTGTTTAGCAATTTATTAATACTTGCAGATCAAAATAGATTACAAAATCGAGGCCAAATAGTATCTCTTGTATTTGTTGATTCTTTAAAGATTGATTCCTCATTCAAAATATTTATCTCTTAAAGTTTGGAATGAGATTTCCTGGTCATCATCAACGAGAACCATTTGTTGCCAACAGTTACCAAGTTCACCAATATGAGATTTAAATGAGTTGGGTGTTTCAAATTGTTCTTCTCTTTTAGTTAGTTGGTCGTAATATGAGATAAATTTGGACTTTGTAATTTTGCCATGAAAAGTAGTTTTCTGACCTCTATAAATTACTTTAGCACCATCCTTTAAAAGTCCGCTACTAACCAATTGAGAAATTAATAAACGAGCATTCTTCTTGCTGGCTTCTTCAGCTTGTTTTCTTCTTCTTCTCTTGGCAGTTTCTTTCTCTTCTGACTTGTCACTCTTTTCAGCTACAACTTTTGAATTTCCCTGTTCATGTAATGCCAAATACTGCTCTCTCAAAGTTTTGAGCTTATTCCTAGATCCATTCTTATTAACTAGATAAAATAAATTCCAATATTTTGATTTTCCCATTAAGGGTAAGTTATAAGCTTTACAAATAAATTGTGTGATAATTCTCAAATTATTTGAAATTCTCGTATCAGTTTTATCAGCATTATTGACCTCCAATTCCCCATGATTATTCACTTTACATTTAATTTCCTTATCATCATGCTTGAACATTACAGTATCTCCAGAGGCTAAAAGTCCTTTGTCAAATAAACTTGAAGTGTACACTTTGATTTTTGATATCTTGTCGGTAGTTTTTTTCTTTTTTGATGATGTATTATTTACAGATTGTTTAGATGATGATGGTGTATTGTTCACCTCTGAAATACTTCTTTTTTTCTATATTAATAATTATTTGAATCAATTAAATAATAATTGATTAAATCAAATAAAATCACAAGATCAAATAGATTAATGCGATCAACAACCAATATTAATGGAGTGATCAACGTACCTGTGGTGGTGGTGAAGCCAAGGTTAAACCAGGGATGCCAGAATTTCCTACCAACATTTCCAGATGTTCTTTATGAATAGCTGGATCCATTGTTGTATTATCCTTCACGTACATTGAATAGTAAAGACGATTAAAATAGGTAACCTCCTTCGTTACGATCGCATTCCTAGCCTGACCGTCTTTATTATCACCAAAAACATCAACTTCCATTTTTTTTAAATAAATTATTTGAAATTAATTTTTAATTTACAGGTACGAAATTGATTTTCTTTTTCGAATAAAATCAAATAAACATATGTTTTCAAATTGGATATTAAATTTTGTGTATTTGGACTAATTTGTCGATTCGAGGAAAATTCCTTGAAATAGGCTGTATTCAAACTCTTGTTTTGCTGGTTTTTTAACATTGCACTTTACACTTCACAACTTCCTGCAAATTCAAAACTCGCTTTGTGAAATTTAAAGCCATAACAAATATGAGTACAGGAGTTCGAGAAACAACTCCTTTATAAACTCCATTGAAATTCTTCTTAAAAAAAATACCTCACTTTATTTCCCTCCATTTTTTACATTTCCAAAAGATGGCGAGAATCCTTCCGAGGCTACTTGGTGTGTTAGCCTTGATGAGCATAATGATGGCTGTTGTTTTGTGTGATGATCCACTCCCAGTTATTCCTTCCTATAAAGAATATCAAGTTGATTTGGAATTATTAAAGAATGATAACTCACAATGTACAACTTATACTTTCCCTGGTGTTTCGTACTGTAATTTTGTTTATAATCAATTTATTAATGTAGATATGCCTCCTTTGGAACCATCAACAAAACAAGGTATGTAGTAGTTTTTTGTTGGTTTGTTGAAAATATGATTTTTTAACACAATTCCGTCCGTGTTATTGTTATTAATTATTCATCATTTGAACTTTGGATGCGTTAAATTATTATTATTATTATTCATTTCATTCATTATATAATATTATTATTATTGGATGTATTATTCATTATTATTAGGCGCTGATGGTGTTCAAGTTTTTGTTACTCCAAAGATTCCAGTTACCGACATTCCTAGCTACAAGTATTTAACACCAAAGCACATTGATCATCACGGTAATGAAACTGAATCAATTTCGAGCTCTGATCCAGGATATGAGGAAATTATTACCTATGATAACACTGTTGAACCAGCTGTTAAACTTTCACAACTCAAATTTAACTATTATAAGAATTTTACCAATCCACAAAGATTTGAAATTTCAATTCTTGTCATGGGAGTTATCAAATATGTCACCAACACAACTGTTAGTGGTAAAGAAGGCGATGCTAGAGTTGATATTAACACTCTTACATTCCCTATTGTTTCAAATTATTCTATCCCATATTTGAATGAAAGTGGTGTTGTTGCAACTCTTCACTTCCCATATCCAGGTCTCAGAGGTGCCAATATTTCTGTTGCTTCACCAACTAATTATAATGTTCATCACATTGACAAGACATTGACCTATGTTTTCTCTCAATCACCTGAGGAATTAGAAAAGGAACCAATGAGTGCTTTGAATGTTAGATTTTTAGCTCAATATCCACCATGTGATATCATGGAAACTCCAACTATTGCCATGTGGGCTACCACAGGTACACTTACAATTTTGACTCTTTTAGTTGTTATTTCTAAGGGTCTTTTCCAATTTTTCCAAACTAAGAGTAGAAGAGATGGATACAACCCACAAACTGATTACTAGATGAAAATTCGAATGTACATATAAGTAATAGATTATTGCTGTTTAGAATAAATTATTAAATTTCTCAAACATTTATCTTAATAATTAAACAATTCACAACTTGGATACCTATCCCACTGAACACAATGAAGAGCCAACTCCATTTATGTTAGATGAATGTCTGCAAAGAGGCAAACACCGTCTTCATTCGAATTCTGTCACTTGTCCCACACTATCAAAAGTTTAAAAAAAAATGTCACAGAATGCTCAACAAACATTTCATATCTCAGAGTTTGATGATGAGTCTGTAGTAGTTGGCCAAACTAACACTTGGTTTCTAATGGCACTTGCCAGTGCACTTGTCATTGTTTCCTTCATCATTTCTAAAATCCTAAAAAACAACAATCAGAAGACGGAACAAACACCTTCTTCACATTCCAAAGATGATAGTACAAGTAATAATAGTAAATCAAAGTCCAATAGGAGTAGTATGAATCTAAATAATAACAGTGAAAGTGGTGATGGAAATATTGGCGCCAAAAATTTAAAAGAAGAAAAAAACAATCCAACTCAAAATAATAATAATGATACCAATGAAATTAATAGAAGGTTTTCTCTTGCTGTAGTACAGCAAAGTAATCAACAAGACGAGTCCTACTTTACAGAGGTTGAACGCTCGTTCGAATAGATATTCGGAATCTTCACTTCAGATGATGGATGCTTTCCGAATTCAGGAGAGTGATGATGAATTTCTAATGAGAGGAGCTTCGTTATCACCCTCATCATCTGCATCAAATTTTAAACGTAGGAGTATAATAATAGATGATACATCGAGTATTGTTGCTCCATCTGATGATGGTTCGGTATCAGTGGCCGATCTTTTCATTCAGAAGAAAATAATTGATGATAAGATTAGTGATATTCATGAGGAGTTTGAGAATAAACTGATTGCTACTGTGGAGAGGGATAAGAGAATTAAAGAAATATTGTTGCAATCTCTAGGGGAGCAGGAAGTTTGTGTTCAACAATTGAATGAATTGATGGAAAATGTTCGTTTCGGGTATCAGACATCTCTTTGGGAAATTATTGAAGAATTGGCAAGGAATATTGTCAAGTTGAGAAACAAGTTTGAAAAATTGAAAAAAGACTATTCTGAGTTGGTGAAAGGTCTCTATGATTATTTCACACAACAAATGGTACTAATTTTACAAGCATCTAGGGAAAATCATTTGAAATTTGAAGAGGTTTCTTGGAAGCTGAAGGAAAAAGCTATGGAGTTGGAAAGACAATTAATTTATTTACATGAAAGAGATCAAGAGATTACAAAACTAAAGGAATTGTTGGAGAAAAAACAACAAGATTTTCACAAGTTAGACAAAGATCATTCAGAGGAATTATTTTCGAAAGAAACTAAAATCAACGAGCTTACAAAGGAGCTGAAAGAAAAGCACACTCTATTAATTCAACATTTTTCAGATATTGAAAAGTTAAATTCAGAATTGTATGAAAAAAGTAAGGAAAATAAGAGAATATCTGGAGATCTCGAAGAGGCCAGTATAAATGCAAGAGACTGGCAACACAAATATACGCAAGTTTTACAAGAAAATACTAATCTGAAGATTGATCTTCAAAATTCTACGATTGAAGTCTCTGCATCAACAGATATGAAAAGAAATGTCGAGTCTAAACTGTCAAACATCATAGAAGAACTAGAAACTAGCAAGTCAGAAAAAAGCAAACTGGATCGTGTTAATCAAAATTTGAAAAACACTATTGAAGAGAATGAAAGGAAAATTTCAGATCTCACCAACAAAAATAACGAACTCGAAGAAGCTAACACCAGTTTGAAGAAAAAGATAAATATTTCTTTGAACTCTGATTTGGAAAGATTAGAAAAAGAGTTGCGAGAATCTGAATCTGAAAAGGAGCAAATTCAGGAAGAAAAAGAGAAAATAGAGGCTGTTTTAACCAACTCCAGACAACAAGTGCAGAAGTATGAAGCAGAAATACGGGAGTTTTCTAAAAAAATTAATGAGCTGGAAATAGAGCTTGCCAAGGCTCTAAAATGCAATACTGTTGATAAGAAAGAAATAGAACAACTACTGGAGCAAGTAGAGGATTTGAAAAAACAAACAAAGGATCTATCAATCAAACTCTCACAATCTGATCTTGCCAAAATTGAAGTGGAGAGACTATTAACCTCATCCAACATTGCACTTGGAAATGAAAAAAAAGAAAACGAATCTCTTAAAACGGCTAAGAATAACCTAGATGAAAAAATTTTAGATTTACAATCCAAACTGGACAAACTCAAAGAGAGCAATAATTGTTTGTTAGATGATTTATTCAAGAAGGATAACTTGATCAACCATTTAAATCAAAAATTGGAGCAAAGTGAGAAACAAAATGAATCACTCTCTCAAAAATTCATCAAAGAGTTAGCTGAAAAAGAAAAGCAAAATAAGGATATCAGTGATTTGAATGCATCCAAATTCTCAATTAACCAGTCTTTGAGTGAAAAACTTACTAATTGTGAGGAAAAATCTACATCTTTGCAAGAACAAATTGAAGCACTGAAATGTAAAGTGGATGAATTGAAAAATACTATCAAAACAAAGAAAGATAAGATTAAGACCTTGAAGGACCAAGTTGAAAATTTGGATGAACAAAAGAGGTCTCTTGAAAGTAAGCACAACGATGAGCTATTAAAATTGAATCGCTCTATTCTCTCCGACAAGCAATCCATTGAATCTCTTCAAAGTAAGATTTCCATTTCTGATGCATTAATAGATGAACTAAAGCAACAACTCAAACAAGACAAAAATGCTTACCAAAACGAAAAACAACAACTAGAGGAAACCTTTAGTCTCAAACTAAAATCCAAAGATGATGAGATATCTAAACTTTTCACTTTGCAAAGCAACCTCGAAAGAGAGTTGAGCTCCGCAAAAGAGTCAATTCAGAGTCAAGATATCAAGATTAGTGATCTCAAAAAGCTTAAAGAACAAGCTGATTTGTCCAAACAAACCATACAAGATGAGCTTGAAAAACAAAAGGAAAAAACACACTCTGCAGAAAGAGAAGGCATTCAACTCAAAAAAGAGTTGGAAGTAGAAAAGGAATCTAGTAGGAAACTAACTGAAAATCTGAATTCTCTCAAGAGCCAATTGCAAAATATGGAGTTGAAATTGGATGAAAAAGAAAAATCTATTATTTTGTTGAATCAAACTTGTTTGACAAAAGAAGAAGATTTCAAGAAACTCAATGAGGTTCTTAAGGAAAAGTCAAAACATATCGATAACCAATCCAAACTAATTGAGGATGTTTGTAAAAAGCTAAAATCTCTGGTTCCAGATGACACAGTACTTCAAGAATCAGAAACAGGATATATGGTTACGGAGATAATAGACTTATTAAGAAAAAAGGAAAACAAGCTATTGAATGAAACTGAACGCCTCAATTCAACACTTCAACAATTCAAGTCCCAACTAGAAAGTAAGGACAATCAAATAGCCATCTCTAAGGAGAAAAAGCGTAAACTTAAATCTTCCATCCATGAACAATCTCAACAACACAAAGAAGAAGTGGAAAAGCTAAAGCTAAAATTACAAGAGACTAATCACTACCTTTCTACGATAGAGTTATCAAATTCTGAAAAATCAACAACAATCAAGCTGTTACAGGATGAGCTCAACAATCTCAAAACATCAGATAGTACCTTATCTATCAAGGTACAGAATTTAAATGTATTGATGAATCAACAAAAGGCATCTCTTGAACAAGCAGAACACAGTGTGCAGTCTAAGGACACAATTATCAATTCTTTGAAGAAGACCATAGAGAATATGAATTCTAGCATGTTGGAGTTGGAATCCAAAGCTTCTAAAATGGAGATGGAAAAGAACTTGTTGGATCATAACATTCAAATTCTCAAATCATCCAATAGCCATCTAACAGAGGATGCTAAGTCTAATGTTAACTTGTTCCAGGATTTACAACAAAAGAACAGGCAGATAGAAAAAGAGTTGTTCCAAGCAAAGCTTGACTTGGAATCAGAAAAGGAGAACAAACTTGTTATGGAACAGAAGTTGAGTTTGTTAATCATTTACAAAAAGCAAGTTGAGCAAACTCAAGAAGAGTTAGCCAAGTTACAACAGGACACTGCAGATACTAGAAAGAAACTGGAACACACTGTACAAGAAAGAGAAAAGAGAATTAAGAATCTGGAAGATGAAATTTCAAAATTCTCAGACTTGACCAGTGCAAAGGACACAGCTCACATAGAGGAAATTAGAAAGAAGAATAATGAGATTCAACAACTAAGTGCTAGGATTATCACATCTGAACACAAGTTGTCAGACTTGAAGGAAGAGGTTGATCACGAAAAGAAGAAGCTACAAGATAAATTAGACCATCTTGTCAAGGAAAATTCAGACCTAAAAGAATCTGAGAACAAATTAATGTCCAAGATTGATGACCAAAAGAGAGAAACAAAGAAAAAGCTTGAAGAACTCGAAAATGACTATCAAATTCAAATTGGAAACTACATTTCACAACTCAAGAATTTTGAACACACTGATTCACAACACGAAAATAACAATCTAAAAGACCAAGTCAAACAATTAACAAAAGAAATAGAGGATATAACACTCAAATTGGCAGAAAAGGCAAATTGTGAAAATTGTATTCTTCTCAAGAAACAACTAGATGAATTGAAGCTTGCAAAACAACAAGAGGTTGATGAATTGATGCAAAAAATGAAAACTTTAGAAAAAGAACAATCTCAAAACGAACACGATTTGAAGAAACAAATTCATTCACTTGAGCAAGGAAAGAATCAATTGGAAGATGAGTTGGAATCTTCAAGAGAGAAGTTGAAAAACAAGTTAAAAGAAATTAATGAACTTGAGACCGACTGTGATAAAATATCGACTGAACAAAGAAAAAAGATTTTCGAGTTAGAATCTGCCAAGACCCTGTTAGAACAGAATTTACAAGACTTGACAGAAAAGGGCAAATTGTCAGCTAAAAAATTATCAGAAAAAGATTTGGAGCTAGGAGAACATAAACTGAATATTGAAGAACTAGAGAAAACCATTTCCAAACTTCAACAAGATATCAAGCAGCTTAAACAAGACAAATTTGAACAAGAATCGGCATTAATGGAGACAAAGAATGATTCTTTGAGATTGGATCAACTAAGTAAACAGTATGAACATAAATTGAAGGAAGAGGAAAGCAAACATGCAATTAATAGCCAAAAGGTAGCAGAATTAGAAAGGGAAATTTCCAAACTTTCAACAGAATTACAAAAAGCAGAGGCTGGTAACTTAAATGTTGTTACAGAGTACAAGGAGAAGCTGAATTCAAAAGAATCTGAAATTGAAAAATTAGAAAAAGAAAATAACAAGTTGTCCAAAGATTTTAAGAATGCAACTGAAGAACTCCAACAATTATCAGAAGACTTAACAAAGAGAAACAAGCGTGTTAAAGAACTAGAAGAAGATAAGGAAACAATCAACAAGGAAAAGTCCAAACTTGAAGATGATATTTCGTCTAAGGAAAGAGAGATGAAGAAAGTTCAAAACCAACTACAAGATATGGAAGTTGGCATGGCAAATATGCAAAAGAAGCATCAAGATGAGATCATATCTGAAAATCAAAAATTACAAGAAACTGAGCTCAAGCTTGTTGAAATCCAGAACAATCTCGAAAATGAAAGACGCACCCACAAAAATTTAGAAGAAAATTTGGGATTCAGCAAAGAAAAGGAGCAAGAAGTTGCTGAAAACAATACCCAATTGAAACATGAAAACGAAAAATTACAAAATACTCTACTGACAAAGGAAAAATTACTTGCTGATGAAACAGAAAAACTAGAAAAGAAGAGCAAGGAATTAGATAATTTGCACAACCAATTGGCAGAGTTCAAATCTAATCAGAAATTAGCAGAAATAGAAATAGAAACCCTTAACAAATCAGTTCAACAAATCAAAAAGAACAAGGAAGAACTTTCTGAAGAAATTTCACAACTTTCGAATGATATAACCAACCTTAAATCAGAAAAGAAAGCGCTACAAGAAAATATGGAACATAAAATTGAAGAACATGAGAATACTATTCAAAATTTGAGGAAGGAAAAGAAAGGCGCAGAGGAAAAGATTGCTGATCTTCTAGAACAATTAGAGAAATTGAAAGAAAAAGAAAGATCCTTAACCAATAACCTTCAAAATTCTACTCTCAATGTTACCAAGTTAGAAGAGGAAATTCAACAATTGAAGCATGAACTCTCTGTTAAAAATGGAAAGCTAAACGATTGTGAAACAAACTGTCACAATTTAGAGTCTGGTTTGAAGGAAAAGATTGAAAAGCTTGAAAAAGAAAATGAATCCTTGAAGAACCTTATTGAAGAAGAAAAGATTAGACTCAATAATACTGTTTCAGAAACAAAGCAAACACAAGTATTGCTCCAAGCTGATATTGAAAAGTTTGAAACTGTCAACAAGAGTCTAGAAAAGGAAATTAAGAATCTTAAAGAAAGAGAAGAAGAGTTACAAGCCTCCCTTCAAAAAGCTTCCTCTAAAGAAAAAGAGCTATCAGAGCTCTTGGATCAAGCCAAAGACAGTTTCAAGGAGAAATTGAATTCAAAAGAATCTGAAATTGAAAAATTAGAACAAGAAAGTAACAAATTGTCCAAAGACTTTAAGAATGCAACTGAAGAACTCCAACAATTATCAGAAGACTTAACAAAGAGAAACAAGCGTGTTAAAGAACTAGAAGAAGATAAGGAAACAATCAACAAGGAGAAGTCCAAACTTGAAGATGATATTTCATCTAAGGAAAGGGAGGTTAAAGACTTGTCTGAAAAGAACAAATCACTATCAGAAAAAGCCAATCAACAAGCAGAAAAGATAGCAATAATGGAAGAAGAAAAAGCAAAGATGGACAACCACATTTCCCAGACTAAAACACAACTTGAAGAATTGAACATTCAACTCCAAGACGTAGAGGATAAACAACAGCAACAAAAGACCGCTTATGAATCATTAGCTAGAGAATCTCAGGAAACTCAAAGAAATCTCGAGTCCAATATTCAGCAAATGAAACGTGAAAACGACTCAAAGCAAACTGAAATCGATGCTCTTAACAAAACAAATCAGCTATTAGTCGAACAAGCCAAGAATATAGAAAACTCATACAAGGAGCAACTCGATCTAGTGAAAGAAGAAAAAAATAGACAAGAAGAAAAATCACACAAACTTGATCTATCTATCAAAGACTTAAAGCAGAAATTTGCAGAAGCTGAAAAACTGGTTGATCAAACTAGCTCTGCCTTAGAAAAAGAAAAGTCCACCAACGAAAAACTTGAAAATGAACTGAGTGCCAAGAATGAAGAGGTTGAACAACTTAAAAATCGCATAGATTCAGATAACAACCAGCTCGATAATGAGATCAAAAATTTGAAAACACGAGAGCTGAAACTAAAGCAAGATATTGAAGCTCTCCAAACTTCTAATCAAACACTTCAAAATGAGAAAGAAGAAATCACCAAGGAATACCAGCAAAAAATCCTAGATCTTACCAAGTCTATCCAAAATGTTCATTCTCAATTAAGTGATGTAAAGAAAAAGTACATTGAGTTGAAAGAACTTTTCCCTCTCGATTACTCATTTTTCAATACTTTTGTTTCTACATTCCAGTCTAACACTGAAAATCTAGTAATAGAGAAATTGAATGAAATGAGTACATCACTTGGAAATATCTATGAAGGAAAGATGAACTCCCATTTGAGAAGAGTAGAAGAATTGACTAAAAAGTTAGCTCTATTAAAAGTCAAACCACCACCTGTCAAGACTGAAGAACCTCCACAAACTCCAAAAACCCCAAAGAAAGAATTGCCACCAAAGGAACATGATCCAACTTGGAAGTTTATGAAGTTGATGGAAGAAGCTGGCTTTGAGTTTAGCGAAGAAACTTATGAAAAGATGAGAGGAAAATCGATTTTTAGTTTATTAAGAACAGGAAAGAAGCTCAATGCTGAAAGTAAGGAAGATTTCCGCAGTCAAGAACTTGAATACGCAGAGAAAGCTCTTTCAAAATGGCTTCTGAAATTAGCTGGAAATGAATATGACACATCTATTTCACTTTTCAAGAATTTATTGGACGGAGTAATTTTGTGCAAATATGCTAATACTTTGTTCCCTGAGATTGAACCATGTAAGAAATATGTTGAAGGTATGACAAATAACCAAGCTGCTATTGGAAATGTTTCTCTTTACACCAATTTCTGTAAAAATGTTGGTATCTCAACTGTATTTGAACATGACTATCTACTAAAGGCATCAACTGAACCAGAACATAGCTCTGTAAAGGAAAGAAACTGTATTGTCAGTAATTTGGCACTACTTTTTGAGTTTTCTGTTAAATGTGCAGCCCAGCCTGAAATTAGAACTCAATCCTTGAAAAAACTTCAATCACACTCAATCTTCCTTCCATTGGAATCTCCATCTCGACCAATGTTGAGTGCCAGAACAAAAAGCTTTGGAAGCATGTCCTTCTCTAAGGCTCCAATTATTCCACCAAGTACTCCTTCAGAAAATTCTGACGGATCCATTACAGATAGGCAAGCAAATATTGAAGGAATGATGTCTAGTAGAACACACTACTATCAAAAAGCTACAAGTTCTCAAAAGATGTTAGAAGAGGATGAAGAAAAGTATTTCAAGGAAACTATTCTTCAAATTACAGATAGACCTGATGAAGGCCATTCATTGCACAAAATTATAGATGACGGAACTGTACTTTGCATGATTGTGGAGAAATACTATGGAAAGGTTATCAAATATAAGAATAATCCAAACAAATTCCAAAAGAATGATAACCATCAAGCTTTTATTCAAGCTGTTCACAAAATTGCAAAGAATACCCAAAGATTTTCCTATATTCACGATGAAATTGAAAAGGGAAACACCAAATCACTCTATGCCATGTTAAAACTCTTCTTTGAAGAGTTGGAAAAGAATGGAAAACTCAAATTCTCTACTGGTGAAAACACAACTACTGTTGCCACACCACTATCAGCCTCAGGAAACAATAAGGATGAACTGAATAGATTTAAGGAAAAGATTGCCATGATTGACAAATCAGAAGGATACAGCAGTCCATCAACTCCAACCAGTGTTGAAAGAATGTATCAACATCCAAGTCCAATCAATAACTTTAAACTTTCAGATTCAAAACTTCGTGCAGCAATTGTCAATTCAAATCCAAATACTCCTCAACAACAAATGAACAAGGAAGTGGAAATTCCTTCCACCATCAATACTCAAGATGTGAAGAAAAATCACAATGAATCAGTCCCTACCATTACTAAGGAAATCTTCTTCTCTGCTCTTTCGAGAAGAGGAAATAATGATGAGCCACCAATGTCAGCCAGATTATTATCTCCAACTCCAAGAAGCTCAAGATTCCACTTTGATCCAAATAACTTTACAAATAAGGTAGCAGATACAGTTTTCAATAGTGCAAATACAAGCTCTCCTAGAAGACACAGAAGATCATTTATTAGCAGCACAGGTCCTCCAAGAAGTCCAACCACACCAAAAGTGAACTCTCCTCCAAACTCAACATTTGTTACTCCAAGATTGTCAGCAGCAGATAATGAATTATTATATTCTGCATCTGATATTTTCGAAGATCTTATTGATGATTTGGGAGTTATTACAACTGATGAAACATTTGAATTGATACAATATTTCAAACAAGCTGGTTCATATATTATTGAAGATGATCAAAAGGAAGACTTTTTGAAAGCAATCAAAAAGACACCAGCCAGTTTGAATTTCACAGGATGTGACCAATTTATTGACTCGATAGAATTTTCATTAATTATTCAGAATTTGAGAAATAACAAAAAGATCAAGTGTTTGACATTGAGTGGATCTCCTCAATCTATTGGCGTTAATGTTTTGATAGATTGGTTGAAGAATAAGAACAACACACCTTCCTTAAAGAAATTGGTTCTCATTGGATGGAAAGAAATTGATAGTTTACACAAAGTTTGTTCTGAAAGAGGAATTAGTTTGGTTTTGGAATAAATTATTATTATATTCTCTTTATTCTTGTATTTCACATGAGCTAAATCTGTTATCACCTCATTTAAAGTGCTTTTTTGAGATTACTCATTTGTTAATGTGATCTGAACTCTGACAATTTGAATCAATTAAGAAAATTTAAAGGAAATTCTTGTTATCCTCGTCTTCATCGTGATGTTGATGATGTGCCTTAAATTGCCAATGATGAGGCAAAATTCTATGAATAAATGTAGAAATGAAACCAATCACAAACACAGCCAAAAATACCAATGAAATCAAACCAAGTCCAATAGCAACAAAATTAGCAATCGATTTGAAACTTGAATGAATTTGATAAGAGGCAGCATTTGTCTGATGCTCATTCAAGTAGCACGTTACATTCGAGTGAATATCATACTCATAGAATGAATCATGTTCAGTAAATTCCAAAGTTGTCCTATTTCTAGGCTGAGTAGATTTATGAACACATTCAGGCTCATCCAAACAATATCCAACATCATCATCGGGATGTACCCTCACAATTGCTTTACAATAAACAAGACAATTCTCCTCTCCAACAGCTCCTGTTGTACAATGACGATAACACTCCACTCTCGGATCTATCACTGTACATAATCTTTCCTCATTAAATTCATATTTATCTTGATAGAATATTGAGGCCATTCCAAACATAACAGAAAATATGCCCATCAATATTGTAACTCCGAGTATTGAGCCAAGGATGATGTTTCTCAAGTGATAAAGTTTTTGCATTTTTTTTCATTTTGTTTTCTAATGTCCAGATATAAACCCATGACTTTATAAACCTTAAAATGGAATATTAAATGTTTTATATTGTTTTATTAGTTTTCTAATGTTGTTTCATTGCCAATGAAGATCTACTAGATCAACATTGATGAATAAACATTTTTTCAATTATTATGAAATTTTCTTAAAATTGCGAAAATTTCAATTACAATTCGATTTTCTTTTCGTTATCCCCTTTCCAAAATAAGGATATTTCATAATATCCATCTACCTATTATTCATAGCAGCAGAACTAGTAGTAACCACAGAAGGAGCAGCCGATAAATTCTTCAAAAAGTTTGACAATGGTGATGATTCCACTTCCATTCCCACTCTATTAGTAATTGTTGTTACTTGCATTGCTTGCCTCTTGAATGTCATTGGTGAGGTATTAATAGATGTGTTGTTATTAACTCCTCTCTTTACAGGTATTGTTCTTTGAGGAGAATTTCTCATCATTAGTTGTTCTTGTGAAGAAATATTGTAAGTGGTTGTTGTGGCTGGTGTTGACATGGAAAGAGATGTGATTGCTTCATTTCTTCTCTTTTGATTTTGTTGTTGAGCAATGGTTCTTCTTTTATATTCTTCCCAGCAGATTGTGTCAGTATTCCATGCTTGATAGTTGTTGCCAGATTGTGGCGTGTTATTAAGAATGATATTGCCTCTGAGTGAATTCATTCGTGCAATTTTAAAGCTTTTGGTGCCTGAAATTGGATATGTTGATGAGCTGATAGTGGTCAATGAGTTGGAGGATGAGAGTGTGGATGAAGATGATGATGTGCTGGATGTGAGACTCTCTCTCAGTGAGGATGAATTGGACTTGTTTCTTGCTCTTTCTGAGGCGCTTCCCTTTGTGAAGGAAGTGGCAGAGTAGATTGGTTTGATTTCATCATCTGCCAAATTCTCAGAAGAAGGAGCAATTGTCTTGTCTTTCTTTGATTGGTTTGATTTCTTATTGTTTGTTGCTGTTCCAATTAATTCTCCAACAAATCCCACTATAGTTGGTTGTTTATCCACTAGAATAGATCCTTCCCTTGCAATATCTTCTTCTCCATTATCAGGTGATTTGGATTTATAACTCGATTGTCTTTTTAAATGATTTCCTTCGTATTGAGGAAGAGAAGAACTACTTTTTCGATGATGATTAAGAAGATTTTGTAGTGATGATGAATTGGAAGAGGTACCTGTACCAGCTTCAGAAAGTGTCGTTGAAGTGTTGGAGCCCATTTTCTTAAAAGGAGAGTGAAATGTGGCCTTTTTTATAACATGTTTGAGAATTATATATTCATCATGGAAAAGTGTGGCCTTCTCGCTCTACCCCTCCTCTGAAGGACGTTGAGGAAGAGGATGGTGTTACGGTGTGTTGATGTGCAACCATGCACCTAGTCCTCTCCTCCTGTGTGCTCGACTAAATGATCTCGCTCTAGTAATGGAGAACCGAACTGTAGGAGAATGATTCAAATTAGTTCTGTTGTTGTATCGGTTACAGATTCTCACTTTATTGAGAAGACAATATTGAGGGTCAATGTGCAAATTAAGGAATGTTCAATTACTAAAAGGAGAAGTATAAAATCTGTGGCTGAGATTAATTGGACTCTCATTCTCTTGATACAAGATTAGCAAATTTGCACGATTCTTGATAAAGGTATGGCAGTACTTGTTTGGCAATTTAGAGAGTGTTGTGTTTGAGAATGAACAAACTCTCAAACTTCAATTATGAATGTTTTCAGTGAGATTAATAACCCTAAATGTAATACATACCTGAAATTGAGCCATCTTACATGTATTTCGAAATAATAATACTTGCGATCAGAATACAGTGTTAATTTATTTGGTGTGGTTTACAACTACTCTTCAGGTCAATGAGTTATTAGCAGAGATTTCAACAATTGAGGAAAGAGTAGAATAATTATTAAACAATTCAAATCAAACCCAATTTGCTCAAAGAAGACCTCAAAACCATCATATTGTGATGAATTTTAATTCCGATAGAAGAAAATATTCATATTAAAATTCATCACGAAGAAAATAATGTGATGAAGATATATAATAAAATTTAATAAAAATGAAAAAATAAAAAAAATGCCATTCCACGCTCTCAGAACAATCCCTACCCTCTCTAAGGCTGTTAGCAGTAGAGCCACACCAAACTTTATTCTCATGAAACACTTAACTAAACAACCATTGAATGCTAAATTACAACAAGATTTTGTTAATACTATTATTCAAGAACAAGTTGATGTTAAAGATAAACTTCCATCATCATCGGTTTTCCATTTACCTTTGAAGGGAACTGAAGAATTGCCATTCCACATCTCACGCTCTCAATTTGGTTCTCTCCCTATTTATTTGGATTATAAGTATGTAGTAGAGTTTTTTACATGAATTCTAGAATTCTTCTTTTGATTATATTTGATAATAATAATATTTAACTTGTAACAACAACAATGATATAATATGAATGATAATATTAAATTGAATAATTTATTAAAATAATAATAGGAACGGAAGAACAAAAACATTGACTGTCATTCGTAAAGTTAAAGGAGATGTTGCCAAATTACAAGAAGATATTGCTAAAATTACTGGTGAAGAAGTAGTCTTGAGAGCCGGTAACATTTTGGAAGTCAAGGGTAACCACTCTAGAATTTTGAGATTATACCTTCGTGCTGCTGGTTTTTAAATCCAGACTTTTTCATCATTTCATCAACACCTCCCACTAACATTTTCCCCCAACAATTTCTCTTCCCCAACAATCTCTTTCAAACAATAAAACCTTTGGTTATTTTCATTCCTGTTCTATCAATTTAATTCAATCATCTCTGTAATAATCGGATGTTTAACAGAATGATTTCGCCACTAATTGTTCAACAATTCCAAAGATTTGGTCATGAATTTTGCCAATCAATTAAAAAAATGTACAAACGAGAAATCATTAAACAAACAGTAAATAATTGCACATTTCATAGGAAGGCAATCATTGGAAATTGGATCATGACGAGATTTATTCCACCATTTTCACTCTTTAACAATTATTCCAATGGTAGTATTAAAAGTAATAATAATTGTATGATGATGATTAATTCATCATCAGTGTCATCTTTTCATACCTCACTCTCTCATCACTATCAAAAGGGAAAAGTTGTGAAACCAATTACAATTCTCATGATAAATGATGTTTATGAAATTAATGAATCACAGGAGGATGGAGTTGGTGGATTTATTGGATTGAATAGAATTATAAACAAACTTCGTAATGAGGAGAAGGCTAAGGGACATCCAACCATTGTTACTGTCAATGGTGATTTCTTATCTGCTGGATTATTATCAAATTCTTATAAGGGAAAGCATATGGTAGATTTGTTTAATATTTTGGAGATTGATTTGTGTACTATTGGTAATCATGATTTTGATTATGGATTGGATGTTTTAATTGAAAGAGTGAGACAATCTAGATTTAAATGGGTCTGTTCAAATGTTGAATTATTGGATCCAAAATTAAAAACATTGTGTGAAGTTGGATGTAATTGTCAAGATGTTGAACCACCAAAGAATGTCATCTTTCATAGAAAGCATATTATGGATTATGCAATTAATGGAACCAATTTGAAAGGTATTGTAATAATTATAGTGTTTAATTAATATAACATTTCATAGTTGGATTTTTTGGAGTGCTGACTGAAGCAACCAAGCATTTAACAGGTGGATTGAAGAATGATTTAGATAAAATTGTGATTCATCCTTATTTGGATGTTGCAAAAAAGATGGTTTTTGAATTGAAGCACATTGACAAGTGTGATTTGATTATTTGTATATCTCATTTAGATATGGAGCAAGATATGGAATTGAGTAAGATTAAATATTGTAAGTTTATTTACAAATTTCAATTCACTAACTTTTGAAGTAAATGCAATTTTGGGAGGTAACTATTTCAATTTATTTCAATAACTTTAAATTGTAGGACATACTCACTTTCCTTATATTGAGATTTCCAATACGAATAACACTCTTATTGTAAAATCAGGTTCAGATGCAAAATATGTTGCCAAGATGAGTCTAGTTGTTGAAAAGACTGACTCCTCATCAGCCATGCAAAAGAATAATCAATTTGATTCCACAATTTATGTAGACTCTGTTGGTTTGGTACAAAATCGTGAATCCAATGAAGTTGAACTTCCACACGATGATGAATCAGATATTCGTATGAGGAATATGATTGATTACTTAAATTCACAAATTCCACAGGATGCCTACAATGTTTTGGCAATTTGTGAAACTCCATTAAGTTCTTCTACCAATATTTGTCGAAGTAGAGAATCAACATTTGGTAACTTTTTATGTGATGTATTACAAGATTGTTTTGATTGTGACATGGTTTTATTCAATGGAGGCGGTATAAGAGCAGACAAGACCTATGCTGTTGGATATCATATTAAGGTTATTGATATAATGAGAGAATTACCTTTAATTAATGAAATTATTAATATTTCCATTAAGGGAAAGTATATCAAAAAAATAGTGGAATTGAGTTTAGCTCCAATTGATAGTTTAGGAACACTAGGATCAGGATTATATCCACAAGTATCTAGAACTGTTAAAATTGAATATGATAGAAAGAAGAGTCCAGGAAATAGAATTGTTTCATTTACTATTAATGGAGAACCAATTCAGGATGACAAGTATTACAAATTGGTGACAACTAATTATCTAATTGAAGGTGGATTGGATGGTGAAAATTGGCTGAAATCATATACTTACGATAATGCAGATGGTATTCTTGTAAATGCAAATGAAAAATACCATCGTAATAATTTTGTTCACATTCTAAAAGAAGAATTACCTAAAATTGGAAATATTATTTCAAGAATTGAAAATAGAACAAGAGATATCAATAATCCACTCAATGAAAATGAAACTGACTAGAACTGTTTTTGAATATCATCCAATATTGTAAATACATTTAAATTGTCACTTATCAAATTAATATTATAAAAAAATGATGAAACCAGTTTCACCTTCCTCTCTTCCGAAACGCTCCAGTGCTGAACACGAACAACAACCCTCCTCCTCCAACAACAACAATACATTATCTGCAAATTCATCACCCATTCCTCACTCTAAAAGTGAAACTACATTTAAAGCTGCAACAACACTTGTTTCTCTCATTGATGAAACAAATTCAATACATCAACAACAACAATCAATGACAAATAATACAACAACAGCAACAAATAATAGTAATAATAATGGAGCACCAATTAATTCGAGTCAACCACCACCAACAAATGGAAATTCCATTATTGTAAATTCAATAATATTATCGGAAAGGAAAAATCCTCCAATAATAACAGCAACAATAGGTGCAACAGGAAGTAGTGGAAATATTGTAAATAATAGTAGTACTAAAATTGTAGAATTGGGAGTGGAAGAATCGAGTCCATCCATGAGTAATCCATCAATTCCACAACAAGTTGCTCATGCAGTTGTAAATTCAATAGTTAATTCGAATACAGTAACATCAAATAGAAGAATTCATTCATTTAAAAACACAACTATTCAGAGAATTATTGATTTGGAATCGAATTTAATTGCACTCAGTGATAGAACTATTTTTGGTAATAGAAGTGATATCATATTGGAAGAGGAAATTACATACAATTATTTGAAAGATTATTATTACAATAATGATCAACCAATTTCAATAGATGGACAAGATGAATTGCCAATTAATAAGAAAATTGAACCCTACTCACCATCCTTCTCCTATTCATTTAAGGAAGATCAGAGAGCTAGAATGTTATTCTTTTTTTCATTGTTAATTAGTTGTTGTCTATGTTTAATACCACCTTTCATGATGTTTTCATCGGTGCCATGTTGTGTCATGTATTGGTGCACAGATTTGGTGAAATTCAAATCGAGGAGAGCAAAAATCTATGCCACCTTGTTATATTACTTGTCAGTTACATTTTCACTAGTTTGTTTTATTATATTTATCATAATTATTCCATTATCTTTGGTTTCTGCTTTGAAATAATGTTTCAAAAACAATTGGCCAATTATATGTGACTTTCAACAATATTGCACTGATGAAATTTGATTCTTGGATCGAACTCCCTTATTAAAAGAGTAGATTGAGAAAATAAATTGAAATATTTTTGTAAACTTCTAAAAAATATTTTATCTCTAAAAAAATAAAACATTTTGTTTCTAGGTTTAACGAGCAAGCTTCGATTATTAATCATGAGCAGCCACGAAGAAGCTAATAATTCATCAAGTAATAGTAATAACGTAAGCTTTGATGGTAATAATAAACCATCATCACCCGTTAATCACAAACATTCAGGAACATTTAATAATGATAATACTGATAGTGTAGATTCTGCCAGTGGACTTCGTCATCGTATTTTCGCAGGCAATCTAGACTTTGGAACAACCAAAGAACAACTATATGATGCCTTTTCAAAGTGCGGTAAGATTGTGGATGAAATTCGTCTTCATCCAGGTTATGCTTTTATTCAATTCGAAAGCGAGCAAGCCTGTTCAAAGGCTATTGCAACTCTTTCTGGAACACAATTATGTTCTAAACGCATTGATGTACAAATGGCCAAAGGTCCAAATAATTCGCAAAAGAATGTGAATAGTAATAAGAGAAAACTCGATAGTAGAGATCGCCAACAACCACCATCTCGTAATAATAGTAGTAATTTCAATAATAGTGGTGATTCTAAGAATGATCGTTATAGTAGAGGGGACCGAGACAATAAGAATAAGAAGCAAAAGAGAACACCACCACGAAATTCACAACCTCCTCTTCAAATGCCTTCTACTACAATGATGCCAACTTCGTCTCCTTATTCAACTAATTCTTCTGGTGTCACATCTGTTCCAATCTATATTCCAGATCAAACTTTGGAACCATTTGCAAACTTTGTTATGCAAACTCTTAAATCTGGAGGTCTTATCTATCATAACGTTCACATTCGTAATACCAATCAAGGGGAATTGTTCTTTACATCTCCACAATTCCTTCAATTGGTATCCAATGAAAGATTCGTCATTTACATAGTGGCAAGACATGAAATAGCTAGGAATATCGTGTCATTTAAGGCTCTTATGCCTGATGGTACTTCTCCAGGTAAGTTTTTCAAAATCTGAAATAATATTCTGACATTATATTAGGTTTCGCTGATACAATGATTACTGATATCTGTTCGTTTATTCTTAATGCTCCTCCACCTCCTGTTCCAGTATCTAATGTCTACCAACAATATTCAATGCAATATCCTGTTGTTCCTCCAACAAGCACTCCTCAACCTTCTCTCAATATTCCAGGATTATCTTTCGGATATAATCCACCTCAACAACCTTCTCAAAATTACAACAACAATAGACCTGCAAATCAAGGAGGAAATTACGGAAATAGAGACAATAGATCCTCATACAATAACAATAATAATAGAAATAACAATAGTAGAAATGATAGAGGTGGTAATAACAGCAATAGAAATGATAGAAGAGATGATGATCGTCGTGGAAATAACAATAATAGATCAAATAATTACAATCGTGGTGGAAATAATAATAACAATTACCAGAGGGATTCTGGATCCAACAGTGATAACAATGAAGTACAAGGTCTTATCATTAAATTGTTGGACACCATCAACAAGAAACCATCTAGCTCATCTAATTCTTCCATTCTCCTTTCTGAGTCTGCTAATTCAACAACAGGTAATGATGACTATAGCAGCCCTTCTGATCACCATTATCAATAATTCGAACCATCTCTTTTTATTCCACATTTAAACCCTAAAGTTGTAAATAAATTATTCAAATAAAACAGTGAAATTTTGTTGAATAAAAAAATGACTGAAAAAGCAAGAGCCATCAAGAGAGCCTTTGTAATAGAGGAAGAAAAAAGTTTATCCTCCGAGGAGAGTATTGTGTGGTTGGATGAAGATACACTCAACCAATACAAACTAATTATTGACCAATATACAACAATTTCTTTGGATTATGTTTCCTCAACATCGGGAGAAAAATTGAAAATTAAAATTTATGCCAAGATTAAATTGGATAGGAATATCATTGCAAAGCAGGCCAAAATTTCTAAATATTTATATGAGGAATTTATGAATAGGATAGTGAAAGCATTTCCGAATGATAATGTAAATATTAGTGATCAACAATTGCTGGTTTTTATTTCTGGGCAAGTGAATAGAGAGGATGCTCTTGTTGCTAATGAATTGAAATTGATTTTTCATTCTGTAGAAAAATTGGATAATTCCCCAATTATTGATACAATTCTTTCTAATAGAACTCTAGTGAAAGATTTAGTATTAATGAATTCCGATAGATTTAAATTATGTTATCAATCGAATTTATTTTACACTTTTAATATTTTGGAATTGAAATTTAGATTCAGATTTGTTGGATTCAACTCAAGCGAGGAGTTGACAATCTTTAAAATTAATAACACTACAAAATTTAACATTCAAAGACATCAAGAGCAACAACAGGAGTGTGGTACTACAATAGAACACGATGATTCCCTTCAAGATATTTCATTTGAAAAACTTGTTAAAAAGATTACCAATAATCCAGATATTCCAATTTATCATGATGTTATAGCCGAGCTTATTTATTATATTTTGAACGAGAGGTCACATATTTTGATAACAGGAGAAGGAGGTGTGGGGAAAACCTTTTTGGTGAATTACACATTGGAAAAGTTATCTGAATTAGTTAAACAAACACACTTTGAAAAGATATTCATATCAGCAACTGACATGTTTCAGAGTGGTCTTGGAGAGAGTGAAAATGCATTGAAGAGTTTACTTTTATCAGCTCCAAGAATTGATGGCAAAGAAATGAAAAAAGAAATCATCAAGCTTGTAGTTATCGATGATATCGATAACATGTTAACGAGTGATAGTAGATATGAGAGTGGAAGAATTGATAGAAGTTTAATATCAGAGTTGGTACACTTTTTTGATATTCAGGCTCTGCAAAATAGAAAATCAAATATGAAAACAATCATTATTGGTATAACAAGTAATGTTGATAGAATAGATGGTTCATTAATTAGAGTAAATCGTCTGGAAAAGGAAATTGAGATGAAAGTTCCATCTCCAAACCAACGATTGTCTATCTTGAGATATTTGATGAAAAAGTTTGATTTAAACGAGTCTGATGGAAATATCAAGTCATGTCAACTTGATACTCAAGGATTTGTGTGGGCAGATTTTGTTAAATTACAGAGCTTACTCGACATTGAAAAGATGGAGATTGGAAAACTCAATTTTGACTCACTCAAAAAATCAATATCACGAACAAAACCAAAAACATATTACCAAGAAAAACCATCTGAAGATTCAGAACTGACAGACAATTTCTCAGAGAATCTTGCTGGTATTGATAAGATAATTGACCAAGTGAAATTATCAGTTATTTATCCATTTCTGAGATATGATAAGTATGTTGATATTGGAGTGCAAGTACCAAAAGGAATGCTAATTTATGGACCTAATGGAGTGGGTAAATCCACTCTAGCCATGTGCATTGCAAGAGAATGCAAAGCAAATTTTATTAGTGTCCAATGTCCAGATATTTTAAGTAAGGTTGTAGGTGAAAGCAGTAGAGCTATCAAACAACTATTCGTGACAGCAAGAAATTGTGCTCCGTGTATTCTTTTCTTTGATCAATTTGATTCAATAGCAAGGAGTAGAAATGATGAGAGTGGAGGTTCAAGTAGTGATAAAATGTTATCGACACTTCTTATTGAAATGGATGGTGTTCATCAACATTACAAAAAGACTAGTTTAGCTGATGATGAAATGGCTCAAAATGATAATATATTCATTCTCGCTGCAACAAATAGAATAGACCTACTGGACAGTGCTGTACTAAGACCTGGAAGAATTGACCAACATATTTATTTACCTCTTCCAGATGAAGAATCTAGAATAGAGATTTTATTACTCAAAACAAATGGAATGCCAATTAAGGATTCTGAAAACTGTATCGATGAAATGGCCAAAAGAACAAGTGGATTTTCTGGAGCTGATTTGGATAATTTATGTCGTGAAGCTGCCATACTTTGTCTGAGAGAAAATATGCAAAATGAATTCATAGAAAAGAGTCATTTTGAAAAGGCACTCCAATCCATAACAAAGATTAAACCAAATCTCAATTGAAAAAGGTGCAACCATTTATTATCTATTGATTGAACTCTATTTTACAATGAAGATTTACTGTTTCTAATTGCCAACTGCAATTTTCATCCACATTTGATTCAACACACAAATTTAAAAAGGTCCAATTCTGTAGTCCTTCCTATTAAATAACAAAAGTATGCTTACAACATTGCAAATCATCATCACCCATATTACCTATTCTCTCCTTTCACCACCACCATAGCATCACATCCTCGTCTCCAAATTATCCAAAAACAAAATCCTTCCTCGATCCACAACAAACAGCTAGCAAAATCCGAAAAAAGAAAAATGGCTTCATACGACAATACACAACAACCCGAATTAACATACAATCCACTGACTCATACACTCTCGAAGGATCAAGTGATTCAAGATAGAAGTAAATTCCTTGCCAAGGCACAATATACATTCTATCAGAAACCAATCATGTTGGTCAAGGGAGAACGTCAATATGCTTGGGATGAGAGTGGAAAGAAATATTTGGATTGTTATGCAAATGTTGCTCATGGTAAGTAGTTAATTAGTTGGAGCCTTTGATTCTAGGAGTACTAATTTAATCTTACTTGTCTGATGCTGCTGTAATAATTGTACTATTTGGGTTAATTTCACCTTTTAATCTTTATGATAATCATGTGATGATGGTTCAAAATTATGAATTTTTGAATATTCAAAAATTGGAACGTTTTTTGAACTTGGCCAACTTATATTAATTTGGTGATTGTGTGAATGTATCTAACTACTACTACTTATTATTGTGTGAAATATTCATTAAATTGCATATCCTATTTGAATGCTGGTATCCACCGATACTGATAATAATAATAATAATTGCATGATGATGATGAAAATATTTAAAATATGCTACAATATATTCGGATGAAATGATGAATAACAGTTGGTTATGCTCATCCACATGTTACTAAAGCTGCTACTGAACAATTAATGTGCATCAATTCGAATACTCGTTATTTACATGACAAGATTGTTAAATTGGCCGATAAATTAACATCCAAAATGCCAAAGGATTCAGATTTGAATGTTTGCTTCTTTGTAAACTCTGGAAGTGAAGCTAATGATTTGGCAATTCGTTTGGCTCGTGTCTATACATCGAGAAATACAGTTGTTGCTCTTGAAAATTCATATCATGGAACTACAGGAACATGTACAGGTGTTTCATCTTCAATTTCAACTGGTACATCAGCCAAATGTCCTGATTGGGATTATTATGCAAAGGATGTGGAATATATTAGAGTTCCAGATTTAATGAGAGGTCCATATCAAAAGGAAACAGCTGTTTCTGAATATATCAAGGATATTGATGGTGCTTATGAAAAGAGAGCCAAAGGAGAAAATGATCATGATATTGCTGCATTCATTCACGAAAGTATTCAAGGTGTTGGTGGTCAATTTGTTTTCCCACCTGGTTATCTTCAACAAGTTTATGAAAAAGTTAAGAGTAGTGGTGGTATCTGTATTGCTGATGAAGTTCAAACTGGTTTTGGACGTATTGGTTCACATTTCTGGGCTTTTGAACATGATCAAGTTGTTCCTGATATTGTTACAATGGGTAAACCATTTGGTAACGGTCAACCACTTGGTTGTGTTGTCACAACAAGAAAGATTGCTGAAGCTTTCAATAATTCTCAATATTTCAATACTTTTGGTGGTAATCCAGTTAGTTGTGCTATTGGATTATCAGTTATTGAAGTAATAGATCAAGAAAATTTACAACAAAACAGTCTGGAAGTTGGAACATATTTAAAGGATGGACTTACTAATCTCATGAAATATCACAAATTGATTGGTGAAGTTCGTGGTAAAGGTCTCTTCCTTGGAGTTGAATTGGTTAAAGATGCTCACTCTGGTGATCTTACACCAGCTCAAGATGAAACCAAATTTATTTGGGAAAGAACTAAAGAATTGGGAGTTTTAGTTGGTTCAGGTGGTCCATTAAGAAATGTTCTCAGAATTAAGGGTCCAGTCTGCCTCACAGTAGAAGATGCTCAATTCTTAATTGACTGTCTAGATCATGCCTTAACAGAAGCTGAATCTGGAAAGACACTTTCGTTTGGTAAAACTCTTCCAACTACTCGTGTTACTACTTCTGAATCGAAATCAACAACTAAATCTAAAAGTAGCAGTTTATGGCCAACTATTGCTGCCTTCACTTTACCAATTAGTATTGCATTAATTTCTAAAGTGTTTAAACAATAGAGATAAGAATTTAATTTATATAATATGATAAAGGTTAAACTAATTTTTTGAACACTTTCTAGATAAGGATTGAGAAATAATCGATGATTATTATGCTTGTTTTTTCTTCTAAATTTCTTCCTCACCAACCTGTACAACTTCTAAATAGTCTTGTTGAAGGGTTCTAAGTTCCTCTCTGCATTGCGTAAATTCTTCTTCTTGTGCTCCTTCTTTAAGGTACCAGTGAAGGAATGGCTTTTCAGAGAATAGTTTATCAAAATTTTGCCCCATTCTGGTAAATGTTTGGCTAATACTGGTTGAGTTGGCAAAAACATGGGCATTTCTATCCATTGAGCAAATGTTTCCTCCAGGAATGGTCAATGGTGGGCTATAGTCAATTCCACATCTGAATCCAGTTGGACACCAATCAACAAATCTAATTACTCTTGAGGTCTTAATAGTGGAAATGGCATGTCCAACATCTTTTGGAACTATGTCTCCTTTATATAGAACAACACAAGCCATGTATTGACCTTCCAGTAAATTACAATTCGCCAACACTGAATGTTTGTCTAAAAAGCAACTCCTTGTCAACTCAGTAACATTTGGTCGTTCATTGAAAACATGATTCTTTGGGAAAATATTACTCATTGAATGGATTAGATATTTTACACTAGGGTACGGGATGAGATTGTTCATGATTTCAGAAATGGATACGTGTAAACAACCTTCCTTCCTCAAATGAACTGTTGTCGATGATATTGTATGGGCAATGATTTCGTTCAAATCTGTCATCTTTGGCTGCTCAAGTTGTAGCTTGTTTTTACAAATATCAATCAATGCTTCATTTTCCAATATTACTGAAACATCTGAATATTCACGAATTGAATTCCATCCTAATAGAACATTATACGGCTCCACACATGAAGATACAGAACTTGGTGCACCTATAACATCAAAACTCAATTTAAGCTTCTTGTCAAACTCTGATGACAGTCTCTCCAGCAATGCATCTCTAAAACCTGATCCAGTTCCTCCATTCAGTGATGAAGTAATTAAGAAACCCTCAAGTGCTTCACATTTTTCTACCATATTCCTAATTCTTTCCAAACAATTTTCTAACACTAAACTTCCTCCAACTCCTCTTCCAATAGCAAAATTATTGCCTGCATTCTCATTACCGCTCAACAAACTTTCCCTCTCATACATTGAGTTGTTTTTCATTCTGATCTTATCAATACATTCAGAATCCAAATCAACAAATAAAGCTCTTGCCTTCCAATTTCCATTTTTTGTTTCGGAAAAGAATGATCTTTGATACTGTTCAATAGAATAATCAGATGAGCTTTGTGGCAAAGATTGAATACCTGTCGTATGATCAATACCATGTTCTAAACAATATAATTCCCAACAAGTATTTCCGATTTGAGAACCTGCTTGTCCTATATGAATTGAAATAATTTCTCTATTCTTCATCACGACAACAACAATTTTTGCACAAGCCTTTATTATGAAGACTTTGCTATATTTTTTTAAGCTTTTTGATTACCAATTTGGATATTTGTTGAGCAGACAGAAAAAAGGCTTTGATTGTAAATGTTAAAAAAATTGATTTCCAAGTTCCTTCTTTAAGGAGGTTTCACTATGTTGAAGAAAAAATTAAGATGTTACCATATGATATTAAGGAAAATTGTGTTTTGTTCCGATAAATCCACTAATAAATGTGGGTAATATTTGGTGTTGTGCACTTCTTTCAATAAGATGACAACTATTTTCAAATGAAGTTTGACAAGTAAAAACAAAACAAAAAAAAAATGTCATCAATTTCCGAACGTTTGCAACAAGTATTAGAATTTCAAAAGAAGGGAGATATAGCAAGTGGACATTCAATTCTTGTTCAAATGACAAGAGAAGCCAGAACTGCAGATTTTCAAAATGAACTTTTAAAATCTTCAGAAGAAGCACTTGATGATCTTTGTTTAATGTTGGCAAACAAGGAATTAAATTTTAAATTTATTATTGTTAATATTTTAGCAACAGTTGCAAGTTTAAATCCAAAATTATGTCAGGAAATTGTAAAGAGATCGGATACTATTGATGAAATGATTACAACTGCAAATGAGCATAAAACAATGATGCAACCTGTGAGAGATGTTACTGGTTTTTTAAGAAATGCTTGTTTGAATGGTAGGTTTATGTGACATTTTTGACTTTTGACATTTTGAATTTTTACTAATAGCTGAAAACAAATCAACACTTGTTAGATTTAAATGTCATGAAATGGCTCTTGTTTTAATGTCACATTATAATGTTAAACAAGGTGAATTTGTTTTGGATAATTGTTGTTCAATGTTGAGTTTACTTGTTAGAAGTATGTTCATTCTCTTTTAAACAATATTATTAATTATTAATATTATTAATATGTAATATTATTGTAATGTCATGTTTTTATAATATTGTAATGTAATGAATTTAAAAAAGATGATACTGAATTGGCATTTCTTGTAGGAACAACTTTGGGTGGAATTTCTTCAATTAAAAACATTTTATCAGATGAAAATCTTCAAAAAGAAGCACAAAATGCTCAAAATGCTGGAACTCAACGTCTTGTAAAATCAGCCATTCAATTATTTCAATATTTATGTCACTTTTCACCTGCCAATCATAAAACTATGATTCAAAGTGGTGTTCCTGCACTTTTAGCACAATTAATTCAAACATTTGATTCTACTTTTCCAGATGCTTCACAAAGTTCAATGAAAGTTCTTCATATTTTAGGACTTTCTAATTTGATTGGAACACAAGGTGGAAATCCATTTTTGAAAGAAGATACAATTGGAGGTACAATTCAAGATTTGAAATCAAATACTCCTGCCAAACAAAAGAAGGCATGTGAAATGTTATGGGAAGCAACTGAAGTTGAAGAAAATATTGCAGCATTTGTTAAATCTGAAATTCCAGATATTCTAATTTCATTAATGGAAAGTGAATATTTACAAATTTTAGAACCAGCAACTGGTGCACTTTCTAATCTTGTTAGAGATCCAGGTGTTCTTGTTAAATTGGCTTCAAGAAAAGTTCTCTCCACTCTCATTTCATTTATCAAACAAGAGGAGAGTGTTAAATTAGTTCTCCATGCAGTTGCTATTTGTGTTTATATTGGTAATTCGAGTACATTATTGGAAAGATTGAGTGAAATTAATTTTGCTTCAATTTGTTCTCAAGTTTTTGATCGTTTCTTCCAAATGTTGGATATTAAGGAGGTTGGACAAGTTGAAATTCAAATCTTGATGGCTCTCTTGAAACTCTTCTCCAATTTTGCAAGAACAAAGAATTCTGCCATTGAACTGAAAGAAACAGGTGTTGTAGATGCCTTATTAGGAGTTATTATGAAGGAAGCCACACGTCAAAATTATGAAATTAGAAAGAATGCATGTGAAACATTGTACAATTTATATAAGGTTGATGAAATTAGAGATTACATTGATGCCATTGATGGAGCTATGGGTTACATGACAGATATGATTGAATTAATTGACTTGTCTAATTGTGATAGAATTCTCAACATGAAGAATAATGGTGCTTCAGAAGATGAAATTAGACAAGCTCTCGATGAAGATAATAATTCATTCGCAGATGATGTTAACTTTGATAATAATCAAATGTTCAAACTTGCAAGCTTTGATGATGATTCTGATGATGATGATACCAATTCTGAGGATGACTATGATGATGAAGAGGATGATGATTCTGATGAGGAAGATCAAGAAACCAAAGTTGGAACTGCCACTGCAGGTGGTGATGATGATTTGGAGGCATCTGAATTGGAACCAGAAGAATTGGATGGTGAATTGGAGCCAGAAGAGTTGGAGCCAGGAGAATTGGAACCAGAAGAGTTGGAGCCAGAGGATGATGATCTCGAACCTCAAGAATTGGAACCAGAAACTGACTCTGATGATGAATTACAAGCTTCAGTTCTCGATGAAGAATTGGAATTACAAGCTGAATTGGAAAAACTCAAAGAAAAGGAAGAAGAGGAAGACAGAAGAAAGTACGAAGCAGAGAGAAAGAAAAACGAAGAAAAGGAAAAACTCAAAGCAGAAAGAAGACTTCAAAGAAAACTCAAAAGAGTTGAAGAACTCAAAGAAAAGCAAAAGGAAGATGAAGAAGAAGAAAAGAAGAAGGAAAAGAGATTAATCAAGAGAAAGGCCATCTCTAAGGAATTGCTTAGTACTGAGGACAGTTACGTTGGTGCTCTCGATGCTACCAGAAAATTCTACATGGAACGAATTGTCACTGCTCCAAAGCAAATTATTCCAAAAGACAAATTTAATGTTATTTTCAAAGATATTGATTTGATTTATAAGGTCAATTATGCATTCCTTCAAAAACTTAAAGCACTCTTTGAAAATGAAGATGAATTAATGCAAAATATGGAATATCGTATTGGTGAATTAGTTTTATCATATGCTCCTTCATTCAAGACCTATTGTTCATTTGTTAATAATTATGATAGAGCTGAAGCAATGATGTTTTCATGTATTAAGCAGTACAAACCATTTGCTGATTTCTTAGATCAAGTTTCAAATGAATTACTTGATTTGGGATATCGTCAAACTGACTTGGGTTCATTCTTAATTGTAAGTTTTTAATTATTCAAAATTCTTAACATTATTTTTTTACTATTTTCTTATCAATATTTATCTTTCTCTCCCTCTCTCTATATACATATTATACAAATATATTTTAGCAACCTGTTCAAAGATTGCCACGTTACAATCTTCTTTTAACTGATTTAATGAAGAATAGTGATAATACCAATTCAACAGGTTATAAAATTTTAAAGAGAGCTCTTGGTGAAGTTCAAAATATTACAGGTTTCGTCAATGAAGCCAAGAGAGGTGTTGAATTTATGGCCATGGCTTCAAAATTATTGGAAAAGTTACAAATTACACTTCCAGAAAATTCAGAAAGAAAATGGATCCACACTGAAAAGAAAGTTCGTGGTTACATTTATGAGAAGAGAAGAGTTGAGGCAACTAAGAATAAGGCACCTTATCAAATGTCATTTCACATCTTATCTGATTATGCAATTTTAAAGAAGAAGGGTGCAATGAAGGGTAAGAAGGTTTACATCTTTAGTTTGAAACATGCAAGAATTAGAAGAAAGGCAGCAGATTTAGATAAGGATGGTTTATCAATGACTTTGGAAGATGAAGAACAATCAAGAACAACTCCACCAGCCATTGAAGTTGAAATGAAATTCATATCCAAAGATATGAGAGAGGAAATGTTAACAAAATTGGAAAATATTCACTTGGACTTGATGAGTCAAAAGTAAATTTAAAGTCCAATAAGTTTTATGCATTCCAATTCGACAAGATTGTAATCATAAATGTAATATAAGATAGAAATATCCGTTGTTCGCTTTATTATTATGATAATTTGATTGGGGTAATCCAACGACTATTACAACGTTTCTCTTTCCAACGTATTAAGTATCCAAATGTTCCGTAACAATACAGTAATAATGTTATTACTACTGCAGCAATAGTGCTGCTTAGTTGAGATTTGAAAACTGTAATTTGATGAACATTTACATGTGCTCATCGTCAACATCAACATGATGACGGTGGATAACAAATTAGACAAAAAATACAACACAACAATAGCACAGCACATTCTGGTGGTAGAACTTTTCTCAGCCTTTTTCAAAGTTATCATCATCATTGCGTTGTGTGAGCCTTTGTCAAAATCGTCCCATTTATTTGTATATTATTTTATTATGTAATCATTGTGGACATATATTTAACAAATTTATAACAACAACAACATTAATAATTATTTATATCAACATTATAATTGTAATTAATAATAGTAATATGCAAAATACATTAAAATTTAGATATTCGGAGGAGAATATTCTCCAAAGCTTTTTACCCTTCCTTGATAGTCATAATTATTGTTATTGTTCCTTCATGTTTTCAACATTTCAACAAATATTGAGACAAAAACTTATTCAATCATCAGTTATTAGGTATGTGTTTACAGTGATGGAGTTGGTTGTACTAATATTTTAATTAGAATCAAGGAATGGATGTTAATTAGTTACAAGAAATTGAAATTTACAAAGGATATTTCACAATCATTATTTCATCTTTTTCAATCAAATTATAGAGAATTTTCATTACCAAATGAAAATGCTGTAAAATTGGAACCATTCTTTCTTTATGTTTATTTTCAAATGTTTGCTTTTGAAAAGTACTTGTCACCAAAACATGTTAATACTGAAACTGGATTTAAAGATAATCAATTGGATATTTATTTAATTTTTAGAACTTGTCTTGATGATTTACTGAAATTAGTTTCTGATAATGATAGTGTTCTCAATTCTACACAAGTTAATCATATGTCTGTATTTTTATGTGAGGAAAAGGATTTTAAATCAATGAATTTATCAAAAGCTTTTCCTTTTTGGTGTAAAAGTCCATCACTTTCTCACAAACAAATATTTAAATCATCATTTTCTTCTTTAGAAAAGAAGAAACAAAAAATAATTGATGAGAGAATGTTAGATCCAGAACTTTCTCTCATGGTACGTCATGATAGTGAAATGATTGATGATGATTCCAGATTTAATTTTGAAGAGGAAGATATTGCTCATGTCAATGCTCCAGAATATGTAGAGTTGGGAGTTATTAGGAATTACATTTTGGATAATTTGGATAGAAGTAATTTTCCTCATCATATTACAATTCGTAATATTACTTCAAATTATGTTTTCTATAATCATGAATCATCAAATATGGATACATTCTTTGAAATTTCAAATGTGGGCGAACATTCATACATTTGCATTCTCCAAAATCATTTACAAACCATTTGTGTAAAAAATTGTAAAGATTGTACATTAGTTTTTGGAGTTATTCGAGGAATGCTTCATGTATCAGTAAGTTATTTTCAAATATTAATATTTATTTAAATGCATTTATTTCAATGACACATAATGAAAATTATTATTACATGTTGTTAAAATGTAGAATTGTTCAAATGTTAATATTATTTGCCTAACCAATGCTATCAAAATATCCTACTGTACAGATTGCCAATTTTATTTATGTTGTAATAATAGACCCCTTGTATTCACATCAAATAGGAATATTCAATTCGCTCCCTATAATACTACCTATACAGAATTAACGAGACAACTTTCACTTCACGATTGTAATATTGATCCAACCCTTAATTATTTTTCACAGCCCTTTGTGGTTGACTTGGATGCACTTCATCAATTACCACATGGTTCCCATCAACATGCTTCACCTTCATCTAATTTAATGCAAACTGATTCACTTTCAATCAGTACAACACCTCCACCTTCACCACCAAGTTTTGGAACACCTAAAAGTTTTGAAAAATCTCCATCATCACCTCATGGATCATCAAATTCTCATTCCTTTAACATGTCTCCCTCACACATGAAATCTAAAAATCCAACCTCTCCCAGGGGAAGTGATAATCATCATCGTCCTCATCACCCAACAGTGGCAACAACCACTTCATGTTTTTCAATTATGGAACCATCTCATTTCCATCTTCACTTTATTCCATTTGAGAATTATAATGCCAAAAGTTCAGGAAAGAGTAAAAATCCAGGTACCAATGGAAGTGGAGTTTTAACCATTGCAGAAATATTAACAAAAATTCCAAGTCCACTCCCAAAAGAATATCAAACAGAAATTCAGAATCGAACGAAAACTATTGCTAATTTATTTGATCACATTAAACAAAATTCCAATCAGATAGCTAACAAGTTAATGATAACACATGGACTTGACTCTACCCTAAACTTACAACAGCAAGCTCAGTTTCAGAATCAACAACATCAATTAATTCAAAACAAAATGATGGATTATATGAATAGAAAGTTCAGAGAATGGCTCGTTCAAAGTGGTTTTGATAAGGAATATAAAGTTTTTCTACCTCCATCTGGTCAGAGAAATGCAGCTAGAAAGAGAAGTAATAGTGGATCAAATAAGTAAACCCGCTCTCAATGTTTTCAATGCATTTCCCCTCTAGTTTTCTATTATTTTAATGATGAATTATTATTATTAGATTATATTCTCTCTACAAATTTCTAGACTTTCGAAATACAACCAAGCAGATTTTCTATTAGGATTTGTCCTAGCCTCTATATTTTAATAAGGAAAAAAATGCCCTCTCATACAACAGCACAAGCCTCAAAGGAGCTGAAATACAATTTAGAGGATGATGATGACGATGATGAAGGTAGGTTGTTTAGTGTGGTAATAATAAGAATTAACGGTTTTTTAAAAGAATACACTGATGAGGAATATACTTCATCGGAAAGTTTCATGGAGGATGTGGAATCACAACAAGTACTTAGAAATAGATTCTTAACCAAATTCGAACTAAGAAAGGCATTAAAACATAAGGATGATTTTTTCTTGATTATGGATGATATTAATGATCCGAATAAGAAAATGGATTTGGATACATTTATTCAACAAGCAGATAAGGTCAAATGCTTAAAAAAGTACACCTCATATTGTGTGGTTGCTCATAGTATTAGTAATGTGGTAATACCATTAGAGGAATTAAATAAGTTTGGTGGAGAATCAATAATAACAGTGGAATACAGACTTTCAGCAACTCTTTATCACACTCAATCAAAATGCTTTGTCAGCAGGACATTTAAAGGACCAATAACAGGAAGAAATTATGTAAAACAAATTAAGAAGGATCAAAATAGAATTCAAGAAACAATCGAGTTCGAAACACCATTATTTTTCTATAGTAATATTGTGGATGAATTTGTTGTGATGGTAGTAGAACTAGTATGTGTTTTAAAGCATAAAACTCATGTAGTACATGAATTTGGAGCTGGTTGGACTATTATGAGAGTTTTTAAAGAAACTAAATATGGAAAAACGATTGAGCATTTACCTAAACTCTCAGATTATGTTAATGACGAAAACTTTAATGTATCTCGGGAGGGTTCTTTTTATGAAGGGACTCCAAGAATATTACAACAATTACAAGAGCCAATCGAAGATCAACTCAACAAAAAACTAGGAACTAAGATATTCTTTTCACTATTTAGGCATCCTCTTCTCAAAGACACAGGATGCTGGTCATTTTTCCGACCAAACGATATTGTTTCTCAAAAAGACTTCATACCTGGCATTAGATTTAATCACAATAAGCACTTGTGCGATTTGGTAAAACCTGTTTTATCAGAAACAGTTCAATTGAGGTTAAGTGGGATTTCCATCAAATTACCAAAACAATTTGAGCAAAAGTTATTGACCTACATGAAAGATCAAAGAAAAAAAGAACATGGAGAGTATATTAATCCTGATAGGGATGTTATAATCTCAAAAAGAATAGTAAGCATAGGAAGTCATAACACTTTCACCTATTTCCAAGGACCTTCAGAATCAACATTGGTTCCAGTTAAGGATCAAGAAACTGGAGAGTTGTCAACTCTTGTATTGGATAATAACTTTTCTTTAAACTTCTTGCCATTGGATTTGTGTGGAATACTATTCGAAATTCAATACGTATTTGAAATACCACTCCCTCTAGGAGAATTTAAGAGATCCTTTATGGATAAGTTAATTGGAAGTAATAAGAACAAGAAAACAATTCCTGAAATTGATTTTACAATGTATTCTGTTGTTGTTGGAAATTTTGCATTCTTTCCAACAGCTGCTAAAAGTGGTTCCATTGAACAAGAATTATACACTGCTGCAGGTTTGAGTTTCTCTGGTAAACCAATCTTCAAAATACCAACAACCATCTCGGATAGACCAGATCCATTCATGATAAAATTCAATTTTGAAACTGGAGCTGAAAATGAAAAACCATTATCGGCTGAAAAAACTAAGCCTCCACAAAAACAGCAGCAAATAGAGGAACAAATTAAGGTACCAGAACATCAACCACCACCAAAAACACCTCCAATAAGAGAAGTTATTCAGGAAGAACCAGAGGAAGAGGAACCAAACCAGGAGGAAGAAACGGAGGATGTGGCTGTAGATCAGCAAGAAGAACAACCTATTGCAACTCCTGAAATTACTTATGAAGATGTTGCAGTTGAGGAGCAGCCAGCTGATGAACCAGAAGTACTGCCACAAGTTCAAGAAATACAAGAGGAAGAGCCTCCACATACGCCCAAAACAAGAAAGGAATATCACGACTATGTTTTGGAACAGTTGAGCACACCAGGATCTGATTTGGACCATCTAGCAATGCCAACATCAAACTATCACAAAGATGAAATGATTGAATTGGGAAGATCAAGAGATTTAACAAAAGAAATTAAGAACCATATGAACAGTTTAAAGTTCAACACAGCTGAAGATATGCATGGAAGAAAGCTGGTGCAAGATGGAAAGGAAACAGCTGTAGATGAGTCTGCAAAACTGTTGTCTCACAACCTATACTTTAATTTTCTTTCTTTTTCACCAAAAACTAGTAAGTAGTAGTATTCAACAATTCAATTAACTCTTCAAAGATGTAAACTTTCCAAGTTCAATGTACTTTAGGTTCAAGGTTTTCACATTTAGTCCAACAGACACAAGCAAAACCCCTCTATTTCTTATTGAACCTGCATCATTCGAGGAGGAAGAAATCTACGTTTTATCGCTGAAAGATAAAGATGCTTTCAGTGGTAATTATGGGTTGCAGTTGAAATTTACACTTGATCCTAGCTCAGTAACTGAAGAAGAGTATCATAATTTTCTTTCCTATCTTGAACATGATAGCTTGTTTGTGGATATTTTTGATGCTGAAACCAGATTCAAGTTTGGCGTTATCAGAATACCAATGAACCTTTTTATAAGAAATAACTCTGAAACAAGTGTAAAATACACTAAAGAGTATGATGTGGTCGAAGCTATGGAAGGTTTGATAAACGATGAAGGATTCACTGATGTAATCAAAGGCAAACATCTAGGAAAAATATTCGTTTCAACAGTCAATGTTGGTAAAGTTGCCGAATCTCAACAAAACAAATTTGTAAAGGCCAAGCAAAAGTATGAGCAATCAAAAAAGAAAATAGAAGGACCAGTTCAAAGTTTATATGAACAATATAATTTCCTTACAAGCCTTAAAGAACCAACAAATAAGGATCTGGAGTTATTTACAAACGAAGAATTAAGAGACTTTTGCAAACAGAAAATGATGAGTATTATGGATTATAGAAAGAAAGAGAAATCAAATATTATTTTACATCAAGTAGAAGATATGATGACCTCCTTTAGAGTTATTTATGCTTCATTTGGTGACTTATCATTTTTTGAGCTAACTTTCAAGAATATGTACTCCAAGGATCATGCTTTTACGATAGATATTGAGCAATCTAAATCTCTTAATTTATCAGTAGTTCATTCGGAAGAAGAAAGAATGGAATTAAGTAGATTTCATCAAGAATGGAATTGTATGCAACTGCAAAGTCAAGGAAATTTTGTTTATAGATTCGCCATGAAAAGTGGAGCCCAATTAAGAATACCATTCAAGTACCAATCATTTTCGGAACTGTATGAAGATAGTAATAATGAGGAAATCAAAGTTTTAATCAAAAATAGCACTGGATCAATACTGCATGTTTGTAAAATAAGAGTTGTACCAAGAAACTTTTCCTTTAGTCAGGTAGGTTTTTTTAATATTGTGTCATCAAATTGATAATGATTTTTAGAACTTGGAGTTTAATCATCCAGTTGAAAGCCTAACCTCAAGAGTGCCTTTTAAAAAGAAATTGAGATATTCACTGCAAGATTTTGGACACGAAAATAGAGAAAATATTTCTAATATTCTTGTAAAGACAACTGGAAATGTCTATGCATCAACAAGCTCATATTCAAATGTAAGTTTTAAAATTATCACCATTTTATCCCAACACGCAACAATAGAATTCATCATTCACAAGTATTGAACTCAAAACAACACTGGTAAACTCATCTTCATCGAATGGATTTGTGTTGATATATGGTGATCAATATTTCCACAAATTAATTGAAATATGGAAAGTAACTGTGAATCCAATTGAAACGTAAGTACCACCTTAATATTGTTTTTTAACCAATTATAGGTTTATAATAGATGCATTGATAGGACAAACAAATTATGCAGAGTATTTAATACCTAAAAAGTTTGCCTCTAGTAACCCATACGTGAGATGTGATTCATCAGTTGTTACAGATGAAATTAATTGTGAAATTAATGGAGAAGAACTACGTGTTGAATACAAACCTCAATTAAATGTTGAAACTGGAACAAAGTACACTTTATTCCACATTTTAGATGGTGGAAATCAAACCAAAGTACTTGCCAAATACTTTTTCAAAATTAATATTCAACATCAAGAGAAATCCAAAACATATAATCATGTGATACCAACTAATTCAACTGAAAAGCTTAAACTTTCCTTTATTAACACTGAACAACGTACTCAAGTATATACTATAACAACTAATCATCCTGAGCTACTTGGTTTGAAAGTTGAAGAAGTAACTTTACAACCAAGTCAGCGTCATGTAATTTATATGAAATTCTTTCCATGTTTTACAATTGGCTCTGCTGAAATATTACTGTACATAAATAGAAAAGAAGACAACCAAACTGTAAAATGTCTAGGCATTAATGTTAAATATCAATAAAGATTATCATAACATTTAAAAAGAATTAAATGGAATTTGATATTTCATTAAGCGACAACCTTTGATGTTTGATTGCCGTTACAGAGAAAAGGTGCAACGTTTACCGCCAAAAAGTCTGTTGTTTAAATTTAAACACAAACAAAAAAAATGAAGAAAATCAACGGCCAACAACTCTCACCAGAGTATTCCATTCCAACAAATATTTCTCTCTCAACATTGATCAAAAGTCTGGTTGAGATGGGTGTGGTGCCTACTCTCACCCAAGAAAATTTTACCAAACCTAATCCGGACCTTGCATTAAAAGTTTTTGGAAGTTGTATGGAAAAATTCCTTGATGAAACCATTGAAGATATTAAACAACGAAATAGAGAATATATTTCTCAAGCACCAACACAAGGAGAAAGTTTGGACGTGTACACTAATATATTGGAATTTATTGAAGTATTTAAAAAGATGTAAGTAGTAATTAAAGTTTGATTTCAAGCCTTTTTTGATAGTCAAAAAGTATTGGTGATTGGCAAATTGAGTGACTTCTCAGTTACGGATATTATTAAACCAGAACCAAAGAGATTTAAACTAGCCTTGTACGCATTCTTAAATTTGGCAAGATTTAGAGAACAGATAATTGAAGTTTACAATGATATTATTTCAGAATTTGATAATCTTCAAAATGAAAAACAAGAATTACTAATTGCTCTTGAAAGAGACAATAATGCATTAAATTCATACAAAGAACAAGAAAAGGTTAATGAAGGTAAACTTAAAATTCTAGGAGACAAAGTGAGAGAAATGACACAAGCCATACAAGAAATGAATTTGAAAGATATGGAACTCAAAGTGACATTACAAAATGTTCAAGCAGAAAATGAGCATTTAGATAAGGAAATTGATATTTCACATCATCATCTTGAAGTGGTAACCAAGGAAAACCAATCACTTAAATCTCAAATTGTTTCAAATCCAGACGATTTGAAAAAGAAAATTTCACTTCTCAGAACATGTATAGAAACAAGTCATAGAGAACTTAAAACGTTAGAAGAAGAAATTCAACAACTCACTTTATCAGATATGAAAAATGCAGAACAATTCACTAAAATTCTTTCCAAATCGATAGTGTTGGCAGAACAGTTAGAAGAGCTTAGAAATAAGAAGAAGGAAATTACAAAGAGTAACAAGACGAAACAAGAATCAATTGAAAAATTACAGTCCAAATTAATGGAATTTGATAATTTAAAAAAGCAACAAGAAAAACAAAATCAATCACTTTCAGAAAAGATTGAAAGAATTGAAGGTCAATTCTATGAAAAACTGGAACGAGCCATGTCAATGGAAAATGATGCACTAAAAGAAAAAGAAGCCCAAGAAGCACATTGTAGAGAAATTAAAGAAAAGAATGAAGCTGCCAAACAAAGAATACTGGAATTGGAAAGGTATCGATCTCAAATGGCACAAAGATACAAGAGTGAAATTGAAAATATTGTAAATGGGTGTAGGTCTGTTGAGGTAGGCACAGATAATTTTCACAACAATGTCATTTCAGCAGTTTCACAGAAGAATAAACATTAACAATTTGTACAAAAGCTGATAATTATTGAAATAAATGTTGTTGGGTGCCCTTTTGAACTCTTAATACGGAGAATATTTTGTTACATGTTATCAGGATTGAGTAACTTGTCTAAAAGGAATTAGTGCGTTCTATTATGAAATGAACATTTGATTCCTTAGATGACTTGTAAAAGCACACATACATTATAATCTGGTTGTCTGAACATCACAATATTCTATTGATATTTCAAGCAGAAAAAAACTAATCATGATGGACAGAGGTTCTCAACACCAACAACAACTTCATGGAGTTGAACCATCTGCGAATGGAGTTGAACCATCATTGGAAAACACTGTTCAACATGTAGAAGAAGGAGTAACAATAGCCACTTCTTCACTCATTGACAATTATTCTACTCCGGAATCCAATATTAGTTCATCCAATTTAATAATCAACAATAATAACCAAGAAGATGAAGAACCTCCTCATCACATTCAAACAACAGCAACAGCAACAACTGCTCATCATACAAGTAATAATACAAGTAATTCCGCTACCACTACTAGTAGCAATAATAATCACATGATGATGAATCAACAATTAAAACAAAATAGTGCTAGCACAACCAGTCCCAAATCATCACAATCATCATCAACAACATTAGAAATTGAATTAGAAGAATATGATGGTGCTCACAATCATCATCATCCAACAATAGCCTCTGGAAATGTTCATACAACATCAAATCGTCATACTTCAACCTCATCCTCTTCATCATCATCATCATCAACCAATAATTCTCATCATGATCAACAACAACCTCCTCTCGATATTCTAAAACAATTACAATTAGAAAATGAAGAATTAAAAAAGATTATTCAACAACATTTACCTCATCATCACCAACAACAACAACAACAATTGAAAAAACATGATCATGGTGTTCATTCATCATCAATTAATAGTAACAATGTTACTACTAATACTCAACCGACAATGAATGATTCAAGAGACATTTCTCTTAAAAGAGAATCAGCACTAGTAACTTCTCAATTAACATATAGAAGTCAAATGAATGATCATCATTCTAATTTACCTCATCAAATTATTTCTTCTACCTCTAATAATAATAATATACCCAATTCTAATAATAATTCTAATAATAATACTAATAATGGTAAAAGTAAAATTATTTATTCAAAATTATCACATTTAAAAAGTAAAATTAGAAATTTTAAATTTCCAACATTTATAGAAATTAAAAAATTCATCATGTCATTACTATTTTTATACATGACCTATTTTTCACATAATTTTAGAGAAATACGTAAAAGGAAATTAGCATATTTATTAGGAGTTGGATCATGTGTATTAGTTGTAATTGTAGTTTGTATTGCATTATCAGTACTTCAACAAGTTCCAATTATATTTTTAAGATTAGCAGAAAATACACAATTTGAATCTGACATTGTTTTAACACCAAATACAAATTCACCATCCACACTATTATTTAACATTTCACAAGTTGAATCAAATTTATTAAAAGCAATTGGTAAAAATGATTATGAAAAGGAATATTCCTATTTTTCACCTAGAATTCAATGGAGTGGAAATGTTTTTACAACAAAATCATGTCAATTTAATAATCAATTTAATGATTTACATTTTAATATATCAACAATTGAAGAATATTCCAAAATATCATGGTTTTATAATATTTCATCATTGGGATGTACAAGTAATTGTATTCCAAAATATTGTTCATCTTTTTATAAAACATCAATTTATATACTTGATTTGGAAGGTGAAAAGAGAATGGAATTTGGAAGATCATTTGATAAAGATGTAAAATTGAATGAGAATGAAATTTACATTTCTCAAGTATTGGCTGATAATTTAGATTTAAAAATTAATGATTTTATTTTATTACAAGTAAATGTTTCTTCCATTTTTACAATTATTAAAAATTATAATAATTTTAATGATTTAATTGATAAAAATGAATATTTAACATATGCACCTTTTAAAATTAAAGATATTTTATCAACAAATTATAGAAAAATGGAATATTCAGTTAATAATTATATTTTTATTGATTATAATAATTTTTTAAAATCAATTACAAAATATTTAAATTTAAATTATAATTTTGAAATTAAAAAACAAATTGAACAATTAAATTTAAGAGAATATTCACCAATTTTATATTTTAATTTATCACCAACACGTATACAAAAATATAATTTACAACAATTTTCACAAGTTAAAGAAATGATTGTTAAATTTGGTTCTTCAATTTCTTATTTTATTGGATTTAATCAAATTAGTCAAAATTATCCAATTTTAGTTTATTTAAATGATTTAAGATTTGTTTCAATGTTTTTAGGATTAATTATAAATATTATTATTACAATATTAACAATATTATCAACAATATTAATTTATTCATTATTAATGATTAATGTTGAAAATAGAACATTTGAAATTGGTGTTTTAAGAATGATTGGAATGCATAGAAAAGGAGTTGTACAATTAATTATACAACAAGCTTTTTTATATTCAATTCCAGGTTTAGTAATTGGTCTATTTTTAGGTGGAATGATTTATATTGGAATTTCATATTTATTAAGTTATTTTTTTGAAACTAATGAAATTTCACGTCTATTAGATTATACATCAGTTATAGTTTCAATTTGTTTAGGTATTTTAATTCCATTATTAGCAAGTTTATTACCAATTAAAGCAGCATTAGGTCAAAATTTACATGATTCACTTGATACAGAAAGAAGTAAAACAAAATCAGTTGAATATTCAATTGAAAGAAATTCAGAAACTTCAATTTCAACAAGTTTAGTTGTAATTCCTGGATTAATTGTAATTTCTGGATTTTGTGTTTATTATTTCTTTCCTCTAAGTTTATTAACTTTAAATTTAAACTTTTTATTAACAATGTTTTTTGCTGTATTATTAGGAATGTTATTAGGTTTAGTTGTATTAGCTCTTAATTTGGAAAATATGATTGAAACATTCTTTACAACAATATTACTATTTTGGGAAAGTGTTGCAATTAGACAATTAATTTTAAAAAATCTAATTGCACATCGTTTACGTAATAGAAAAACAACAATCATGTATGCCATGTCATTGGGATTTGTTATTTTTGTTGCAATTGCATTTAATTTACAATTAGCAAATTTTAAATATCAAATTTTACAAGATTTTGGAACTCGAATTATTATTAAAGATAATTACAGCTTTGATTTGAAAGATTATAGTCAACAAATTGAATCATTTATTGAAAGTTATAGACCCAATATTGTAAATGATTTTACATACATGACCTATCCAATACATTATTATACTCCCTATAATAAGGATCAGAAAATATATCCACCAGGTCAATTTAATTATGGTACATTAACTATACGTGCTGTACCACCTAATTTCATATCTGTAACGGATCCTTATTTTTTAATGTTTCATACAAGGCCATCGAGTGCAATATTTATGACAGCCAATGGTGAAAATGTCTATTCACCACAAACTATTAGTGAATTATTATATACTCAAAAAGGATCAGAAAATATAATACTTGGTGGTACATTTAAAGATTTATTATCAATTTCAAATAAGGAAAATGATACAGTATTAATTGAATTTGTAACACCAACACCAAAATATCCAATTTATAGTTATAGATTAATGAGACCAATGTGTTTTTTAACAAATGCTCCATTTTTTACATTTTCATCATTTCCAAGTACAACAGCTCAACATGCTATCATTTCATTTCCATCCTATTTTAGAATTGCAAATGGTACATTTAAATCAATGAGTGAAATTCCAATTGAAAGATTATTTATTGATATTAATAAGAATGCACAAGAATCTCAAGTTTCAAAATTTAAAAAGGAATTAAATTCCTATTTAAGATATTTATCATTATCTATTAAGGATGCAAATGATGATTTAGGTACAATTAATGTTGCACTTCAAGCTACAAATTTCCTATTATATTTTGTAACTATATTATCAATGATTATGTGTTTCTTTAGTTTAGTTTCTTCTTTATATACAAATATTCAAGAACAAACAAAAGAAATTGCAATTTTAAGAGCAATTGGATGTAAAAAGTTTTTCATACAAAGATTATATGTTTATGAAGCACTTGTATTAGTATTGAGTGCTTCTTTAATTGGAATTGTAATTGGTTTTGTTTTGGGTTTTACAATGTCACTTCAATCAAATTTATTTACTGAACTACCTGTCAGTGTTTATGTTCCATGGGAATTAATTTTAATTGTCATTGCTGTTGCATTCATTTCAGCTTTTTTAAGTGCATTCTTCCCTGTTACTTCTTTATTAAGAAATAATATTGTTACTTTATTAAAGAGAATGGTTACTTGATTTATAGATAATAAAATGTTTGTTGTACTCTTCTCTTTTAATATTAATTTAAATGTTTTAATAATTGTGTGCTAAGAGAGAAACAAATCAAAATAAACAGCAAATAAATATTTTTTCAATTTAAATTTTAAAAAAAAATGTTCTCTTCATCACTTCGTAAATTTTCAACAACTCTCCATAGGGGAGGTAACATGCTTCATTCATTGAGAGGAGTTACAACAACAACATTCTTAAAGGCTTCATCTTCATCAGCTTCTTCATCATCATCATTAATTAAACATTCTATTATTATTCCGACATCAAGCCTTCAACAATGTTCATATGCCAAGGCTCCACCACCAAAACAAAAAACACTTAGTGGTAAATTAGATAGTTTTGCTACTGATGCTCTCAATTATAAAGATATTTGTGAAAAGATGGATAAATTTGTTCAATCAAGTCAAAAACAACTTTCAGAATTAAGATCTGGTTCAGGTGCTAATCCATCACTTGTTGAAAATGTAATGATTACAATGAATGATGATTCTAAACGTCCACTTAAATCATTGGCATCTATTGTTGTTAAAAATCCAAAATGTTTAACTTTAAATGTTTTTGATAAGACTACAACAGGTGCAATTTCCAAATCAATTGCTTCAGAAGATTTAGGTTTAAATCCACAACAAATTAATGAAAATTCAATTGATATTCCAATACCAAAAATGACAAAGGAAATGCGTGAAAATGTTGTAAAGAATGCTAAAAAGATTGCTGAAGGTGCAAAGGATAAAATTAGAGATTTAAGAAGAAATGGAATGACTAAAATTAAAGCTCAAAAGGAAGGTGCTTCAAAGGATGACATTTTCCATGATGAACAAGTTTTACAAAAATTAACTGATGACATGATTACTAAAATTGATAATCTAGTTGATCAAAAAGAAAAGGAAATTATGAAGGAAAAGTAAACTCGTTATTGTTTAATTTTGTTTAAATTCATGATTTTAAAGTAAACAATAGCAAGGAAGCCTTTGCAATTTGATTTAGGCTTTGAAGGCTTTTCAAAAAAAAATGTACATAACACTTTTATTGTTAATTATTGTTTTGATAATTCTATTTAGAACAGTGGCATTGGATGAATGGATTATTCGGAAATTAAAGATCAAACCAAAAACATCAACTAGTTATAAGGGAATTAATGTTGTTATTACTGGTGCTTCAGGTGGTATGTGTTAATATAATATCATTATCAAAAGAATTGATGATGATCATGATGAAATTAATATTGGATGATATCATATTATAATAATATTAAATTATTAAATTATTTAATTATAATAATATTAAATTATTAAATAGGTATTGGAGCAACAATAGCTGGTCAATATGCTAGTATGGGAGCAACACTTGTTTTAGGAGCTAGAAATGTTGAAAATTTAAATCAAGTTAAAGAAGAATGTTTAAAAAAGGGAGCTGAGCAATGTCATGTCATTTATCTTGATGTTTCTAATGAAGAATCTTGTAAAACATTTATTTCTGATACTTTACAAGTTTTAAATAATAAGGAAATTCATATTTTAATTTTAAATGCTGGAATTGGAATGAAAAAGAGATTTGATGAATCTACTAATTTGGAACAACATAAAAAATTGATGGATGTCAATTTGTATGTTTTTAAAATTTCATTGAAATTTGGTTGACTAATATTTACAATATACAGTTGGGGAGCTGTTTATCCAGTTCATTATGCACTTCCAAGTATGAAATTATCAAATCCAAATACTATTATCAATAGACCAAAGATTGCAGTTGTTAGTAGTTTGAGTGGTAAATATACACCTCCATTAAGAACAGCCTATGTTTCATCGAAACATGCAGTTAATGGATTTTTCCATACATTGAGAATTGAAATGAAAGGAAAGATTGATGTTACTGTTTTATGTCCACCTCATGTTTATACTGATTTCCAAGCAAATTCATTTGGTGCTGAGAATGGTGTTGTTCGTGAGAGAAGTAAATTTATTTCACCTGAACAATTTGCATCCATTGCTATTGATTCAATTGAATTGGGAATTGCTGAAGAAATGGTAACTTTGAAAGGAAAAGCTAGTAGAATTATTGTTCCATTACTTCCAACCTTTTTAGCTGATAAAATTATTAGTGACACTGCAACAAGTGCTAGTTCAGTTGTTACTACTACTAGTAAGAATAAATAAGTGTGGAATATTCAACTCAGTACAAATAATATCTCAATAGCATACTGAGATCAACATGCTCAAATT